>NC_057788.1:15341153-15593653 GCF_014905175.1 Aphidius gifuensis
GGTCGAGATTCCATTAGCTCTTTACTTAATTGAAGTCTCTTGGCTCCTTTTTGGAATCTCCTATTTATGTGTGTTGGATCATGCACAACTGGGCCACTTGTTCGAACTTGAGCTATTGCTTCTTTGAAATACAAACCATGCCGAACTTTTGGACCTCTTGAAGAAGTAGTATTTTCAAAGAAGCAATCTTTGATTGAAATCGTGAAATCCGTACAAGAGATATTCAAACACTTGGCTTTGACATAAAAGTATGTACTGTGTTTACATCCGTCAAATAATAAACATTTATGATTTTTAATAGAGTAAACACAAAAAGGAAAATATTGAGCCAAAATTGTACGAAAATCATCTGTCCATCCTTTTTTCAAACGCAAGCCACCATCCCACCAGTCCCAGAATGATGGTTCAATTTTAATGCTGGGCTGAAGATTAGATTTAACTGTTGAAACAATATTAGGTAATAGAGTTGAACCGTGATCTGGGTGAAAAATTATATGACTATCTTTGATTGAATTGTCGAAAATATTATGAGAATATTGAATTTGTGAAATAGTGGAAAGCTCGCTTGATAATGTAGAACAATTTTTTTTTATTTCTAGTGACTTACACTTTTGCTTGAATGAATTATTTATTTCTCGTTCTGGATAGTCATTCGATGGAAATTGTAGATCTGAAGAATGATATGTTTTTAATTTTTTTATTGATGGACATATTTGTGACGTAGAGTTAGAAGATATGTCAAAAAATTTTTCTGTTTTTGGTTGTAATATTAAGTTGTCACTTGACGAAGATCGAAAAGGAACTGGTTGAGGTTCTTATGTTTTTTAACTCTTTCTCAACCTTTAATTTTTGAACTACAAATTAAACCCTTTTCACCACAGATTACTACAAATTCTAACAAATGTAGCCAGGCCAAAGGGCATGCGCGTGAACTCCCAGTGACCACGTGGAGTCGAAAAAGCAGTCTTGTGCGCATCTTTGGGATCCATTTCTATTTGATGGTATCCAGATGCTAAGTCAAATACAGAGAAATATTTTGAACCCCCCAACTGGTCTCATATATCGGTAATGTTGGGCAGCGGAAACGCATCCGGAAAAGTTTTTTCATTTAATGGTCTGTAATCAATTACCATTCTGTGTCTAATATTGCCTTTAGAATCAGGTTTTTTAGGGACAATCCAGACCACATTTTTTTTGAAAAAAAAAAAAAAAACCAGAAACTTAGAAAAAATAACGAAGTTCCCCCGCCGGGAATCGAACTCGGGTCTTTTGCTTTCCGGGCAAACGCCTTGACCACTAGACCACAGGGCTTCTTACTTTTTCTAAGTTTCATCAAATTAACTCCGACGTCCTTCTATGCGTCAATTCATTTTTTGAAAAAAACCAGAAACTTAGAAAAAATAACGAAGTTCCCCCGCCGGGAATCGAACCCGGGTCTTTTGCTTTCCGGGCAAACGCCTTGACCACTAGACCACAGGGCTTCTTACTTTTTCTAAGTTTCATCAAATTAACTCCGACGTCCTTCTATGCGTCAATTCATTTTTTGAAAAAAAAAAAAGGATTAATTATGCTGAAGGTTTAATTATGCCTTTCAAAACTCCCTCTTGTACCTGCCTTTCGACTTCTTTCAGCAAATTATGAGGAGGTCTATAAATTTTATTATTTATGGGGAGTTCGTCTGTCGTGGGGATACGATGACGAACCAAATGTGTTGAACTCAATGGTTCATCAGGCAATTGAAACCTGTCAGAATATTTTTTTATTATGTTACATACATGGTCCAACTCTTCCGCATTTAAATGTTCAAGTCTTAATAATTCTTTAACTTTATCATAACGTGTCATAATTTTTACTTCATCTATTGTATATATTTTATTGGTTGAATTTATTTCCGCATATCCGGAAAAATTGGACTCTGTAATAATTGGAAAAGTTAATTTGTTTTTATTTAATTTAACATCAGAATTTCTTCGCCAATTTTCTTTTTTCTTTTTGATACTATTAAACGCTTTATTATGATATGGATTAAAAAATTTAATTTCATTTTTATTTTCATTTAAAGAGATTTTATTTAATTCAACATCATTTATTTTTACTAGTTCTTTATTTGAAACCCTACTCAAAGGAATTTCATTTAAATCAATATCATTTTTTTTGAATAATTTTTCATTTGAAACCCTACTCAAAGGAATGTTATTTAATTTTAATAATTTTTAATTTGAAAACCTACTCAAAAGAATTTCATTTAAATCAGTATTATTTAATTTTAATAATTTTTCATTTGAAATCAATTTGGCACTCTCCAGAGAATTTCCGGTTCCGGATTCCATCGTTCTCTCGAGCGTGTCGTTTACAGTTTTGAAATCGACCATATTTATTTCTGAACCTATAATAAACCCTTTTATTTTTGGGTTTTCAAAAACAATAGATTTTTCATTAATTTCCAATATATTGTTACGAATATGGAGTTAATCATTCCCTCCTCCTATATGATAGACAGAGACAGACAATATAGAATGAGTTAATAACAAATGACGACCTTAGTAACGGGAAAGAGATGAGAGAAAGAGTTAAGTTGCAGTTGCATTAGAATAGCAAAGGAATAAAGACCTATTAATTTAAATAGTAAAGAGAGATATCGTTTATTTTAACCCTAAAACGTAACATTGGTGTCAGAAGAAAAATTAAAAAATAAAATACAAAGAAAATATTACATAAGAAAATAAAAAAAAATAAATATAAATTCATTAAGTTAATTAAATCGAACTCTATTTTATTTGAAATAGTGAAACGCTCACAGAATAAAAAAATAAAAAAAAAAAAAAAAAAAAAGGGAAATAAAATAACATTAAATAAAAAAAAAAAATAATAATAATAATAATAATAATAAAGAGTGATATTTGAGTGTGACAAATAAATAAAAATAAAAAAAAATGTCTAAATCAGATTTAGAAGCTTTAAAAAAAAAATTTGATGAAAAAATATTAGTGTTCAGAGAATCTCTACGAAGAGAATTAGAAGAATCACGTAAAATAGCTAGAGAAGGAACAATTCAATTATTCAGAGAAACTAATAGCTCTACAAATATCAGTGAACCTGGGATTAGACTTCAAAAAAATTGTAACTCAAAAGAACACAAGAACAATAAACCAACAATAAGATCGGAACATGTTTTCTCAAGAAATTCACCTCATATCCAGATAAATAAATTTAAATCCTTACCAGAAATAATCATTGGAGCTTCAACTTCTAATTCCAATACGTATAACACTAATAAAAATTATGACTCAACAACAAACGTTACACGTAACAACTCAATAATTAAACTCAATGATTATGACGGATTAACCTCGTGGAATCGCTATCAAATTCATTTTAATATTGTCGCAGAAAATAATAATTGGAATAAAGGTGAAAAGGCAGCTCAATTAGCATCATCATTAAGAGGTAAAGCTCAAGTAGTATTAGAAAACTTGTCGGCCACTGAATTGAAAGAAATTGATAAGATAACAGAATTACTGGACAAAAAATTTAATGAAAGACAATTTTCTCGTATGTATTATAATCAATTTTTAGGATTAAAACAAAAATACGACCAGGATTTTTCGAATTTCGCGGAAGAAATTGAAAAATTGACTAATTTAGCTCATTTCAACCTACCAAGTGAAGCACGCGACCGTATAGCATGTCTCCAATTCATTAATGGAATTCACAACTCACGAATCGAAATCACCCTACGTTCAGAAAGAATAGAGTCTCTATACGAAGCAGTTAAAAGAGCAAGTGAGTTGTTATCTGTTACAAATTTAGTTTATAAAAATAAAAAAAAAAAAGATATGAGAAATTCAAAATTTAATTCAAGATTTAAACCTTATGAATACCATTATAAAAATAAAAATGAAAAAATGATTGATAATAATAACTTTGAAAAGAGAAATAATAATTATAATAATAATCATTGAAATAATCATCTGAAATCGTTTGTTATAAATGCAAAAAAGCGGGCCACTATGCAAATAATTGTGATAAAAATAAAAATATTCATCAAAATAAAAATAATTCGTTAAACTAGAGGGAACCAGTTTGTTGGGGGACAAATTGGTTCCAACTAATTTAAAAATTTATAAAATCGAACATAGAAATGAAAATGATAAAAAATTAAAAATATTTGGTTCTATTGAAGAAATTAAATGTATGATGATTATAGACACTGGCTCTGACATAACTGTAGTTAACAATAAAATAATCAATAAAATAAAAAAATCACTTATCACTATAAGAAAAAATTTAAAAATTTAAACAGCATCGACAAAAAAATTTCCATTTAAGGAATATCCAGCACAAATCAAAAATACGGATAGAGCCTTGGAATTTTTTAAGTAGCTTAATGAAAGAGTAATACACACACTCAAATTTTATCATAATTTTCTCGTAGCTAATTACTTAGTAATTAATTAATAAAGTAGGCTACTTTTTTGGAGGTTATACATAGGTTCTTATGGAGAGTCCGGTTGAGTTTTTAGAGACCTGGTTAGCCATTTCATGAAAAATACGGCTAGCTTTATCAAAAACTAAGTATAGATGTAAGAAACAATAAGGAAACTTTTGATATAAAAATTAATAGGGCTTATTTTACAACAAATAAAAATAAATTTTTGTCTTCGTCTAAATACTTAAGTGGAAGTGAGAAACGAGATTTTCTCCTTTTTTTTTATCTCGTTCGCACTCATAGAAATATTATGTTTCTAAATGTCATCCACAAGAGGTCTCTAGATATGCGCAGGTAACACCTTAAAAATATTAAAAATCTCGATATAAAAATCAATAATATAACCACTAACTTCGATATTATCACAGCCGATATTAAAGATGATGCAATTTTAGGAATAGATTTTCTAAAGAAAAATGAAATTTTCACAAAATTTCAGGATTTAATATCAAAAAAATTTGATATGAATAACGAAATTAAAATAATATCAATCAATCAAATAGAATTAAAAGAAATTGAAATACCAGAAATTTTATCAGATCAAATAAAAAATTCTTCAAAATTATTAACAAATGATCAAATCATAGACTGTGAAAAATTTTTTAGTAAATTTCAAGATTGTTTCAAATGGAATGGATTAGGTTGCAATCAAAAAATTAACCATAAAATAAACGTAACAAATACAAAACCAATTAAACAAAATCCACGTCGTATTCCTTTTCATTCTATAGAACTAACTTACGATAAATTACAAGAAATGATAAAAAATGATATAATCGAGCCAAGTCACAGTGCTTGGTCTTCACCAGTTGTATTAGTTAAAAAAAAGATGGTGATATAAGATTTTGTCAAGACTATCGTCAATTAAATGACGTTACAATCAAAGATTCAATTCCAGTACCTAATATCGAAGATTTACTTAATCTTACAAGAGGATCATGTTGTTTTTCTACAATTGACCTTAAGAGTGGTCATTGGCAAATTCCTTTGGAACCAGAGGATAAGGAAAAAACAGCATTTGCAATTGTTAATGAACTATGGCAATACAAAGTACTACCCTTTGGCCTGTGTAATGCTCCTGCAAATTTTATGAGGATTATGTACAAAGTTTTAGAAGGATTATTAGAAAAAGCATTTTGAGTATATTTAGATGATATAATTATTCTAGGAAAAAACTTCGATGAACACGTTACAAATTTACAAATGGTTTTTTCAAGATTAGTAGAAGCAAACCTTAAAGTTAATCATAAAAAATGCTATTTTTTTCAAAGAGAAGACCCTTGGAATCACGCGATTCCTTGGATATGTGATTAATGGTACAGAATTTAAGTGTCAATAAGATAAAATTAAAACAGTTTTAGAATGGCCAACTCCGAGTAATATTACTGAACTACAAAGTTTCTTAGGCTTATGCTCTTATTATAGAAAATTTGGAAAAAATTTTGCAAATATTGCAAGACCATTACATGAATTAACTGAAAAAAATAAACAGTTTTTATGGAATAATGATGCTGAAATAGCCTTTAAAAAATTAAAAGATATTCTAACTTCATTCTCAATCCTAACAACTCCAAAATTAAATGGTGAATTTATATTAGATACTGATGCATCAAATTTTGCATTAGGATCCACTCTTTCACAAATTCAAAATAATGAGGAAAAAGTAATAGCATATTTTAGCAAATGCCTTAATAAAACAGAAAAAAATTACTGTGTAACCAGAAGAGAATTATTAGCTATAATTAAATCAGTTGAGCATTCCCGTCATTATTTAATTGGAAAAAAATTTACAATTTGGACTGATCACGCATCATTGAGATGGCTCATATCGTTTAAAAATTGAGAAGGTCAAATGGCAAGATGGATGGAAATTTTAAGTAACTTCGATTTTGAAATACAGTATAGACCAGGCAAAATACATTCTAATGCAGATGCACTATCGAGAAGACCATGCACTTGTGAAAAATGTACTAAAAATTTTGATAAGAAACAGAAGGAAGATAAATATACAATTTTTCAAATTGTTTGTAATGGAGATGATACATTGAATTGGAAAGAATTACAAAATGAGGATCCAATCATTAAAACACTCATTGAATTTAAGAAAGTAAATAAAATACCTGACTGGAAAGAAATTTCACCATTAGGAGAAATTATGAAAATTTATTTATTAATTTGGGATTCATTAATCCTTAAAGATGAATGTTTATTTCGTAATTGGGAATCATCAGATAAAACAAAGTTTATATTACAAATAATAGTACCAGAGGAAAATACAAAACAAATTTTAGAAGAAGCACACGATAATCCAGCAGGTGGACATTTTGGAATAAATAAAACACTTGCAAAAATTAGAAAAAATTTCTACTGGGCAAAATGTAAACAAGACGTTGAAGAATGGTGTAAAAGATGTAAAATTTGTTTCGCTAAAAAAGGCCCTCATAAAAAAGTTAAAGGAAAATTTCAAATTGTTAATCCAAGCTTTCCATTTAAACGATTAGCAATAGATAATCTGGGACCTTTACTTAAATCTAAAACAGGAAATCGTTATATATTAGTAATAACAGACTATTTTTCTCGTTGGCCAGAAGCAATACCATTACCGAATTTCAAAGCTACAACCGTAGCAGAAGCTTTAATAGTGAATGTTATTTCAAGATTTGCAATTCCATTAGAACTTCATTCAGATCAAGGAAGAAACTTTGAATCTGAAGTTTTTAAAGAAACAATGAAGTTATTAAATATCCATAAAACTCGGACAACTCCTCTTCATCCAGAATCTAATGGTATGGTACAAAGATTGAATCGAACTTTAAAAGAATATCTGGCAAAATATGTAGCTCAACATCAGAAAAGATTGAGATAAATGGGTCCCTTTATTTCTTTTGGCTTATAGATCAGCAAAGCATGAAACCACACAATATACACCAGCAAAATTAATGTTGGGTCGAGAATTAAGATTACCTTTGGATTTAATTCGGGACAACTTCCTGAAACTGAAATAAATCCAATTCCTGAATTTGTAGAAGAGTTAAGAGAAGAAATATTAAATATTCATGAAGATGTCAGAAAAATATTAAAATTTAAAAATGATAAATTAAAATCAAAATTCGATCTAAAATCTCAAATGGTGTCATTTAATCCAGGTGAGAAGGTTTGGTTCTATATCCCCCATAGAACCATTGGTAAATGTGAAAAATTACAATCAAATTGGGACGGATCTTATTTAATTAAAAATAAAATTAACGAAGTAATTTATAGAATAAAAAAAATACCAAATGGAAGACTTAAAGTCGTGCACGTGAACAGAATTTATCCATACGTAGAACAAGAGTATTTTTGTGATTAAATTAAATAATAAATAAATAAATGAATGATTTAAAAAAAAAAAAAAATATACATAGATTAAAAGTTCTTACTTTAAGTAAAAGTAAGATAAGAATTTTAAAAAATGGCCCTCGATGGACTGAGGTTCCTTGTTTCGAGTAGGAAACAAGGTTGAGAAATAAATAAATAAAAATCCTAGGTAAAATTTTTAGTCACTGCCTTGGCATGATTCCTTGGAATAATGGCGGACGTGTTGTCCCTTTAATGAGAAATTCTCATCAATGGCCTGTATAAGAGCATGAATGTGACTTGGTTATTGATGGGTGTACACCACAGATTAAAATACTAGTAAAAATGATAATTGATGTTGTTTGTTTTCAAAGGACGCTTTGAAAATGAATAAATAATAACAATATATTTATCATAATAATATAATTATGCAAATTATATTTTTTCTAGGTTTTCTTAATTTACTTATTTAGGTTGATATTATACTACATGGAGGAATAATTAAATTGCAATCATAAATACAATTAATCATCTAGGAGAAGACAGATATCTAGGAGAAGAATAAATCAATAAAATAAAGATAGATGGAATGAAGATATTCTATTGACTGAACAAAATTGACTGTAGATATAAAATAGAATTGTAAATGCTGTTCGTTTAGAGTTTTTACATTGGGTTTTCCCCTGAACCTTGAGTAAATACTGAACAACATCTTAGGATAACTCGAGAATCCCCAGTGGTCAAGGATCTGATTGATATAATCAGGTTGTTGAACATTCTTGAGCTGTAGGTTATGGATTGTCGGGACGACAATCTTCATTGGGCGGAGGGTAGTGTTACGAATATGAAGTTAATCATTCCCTCCTCCTATATGATAGACAGAGACAGACAATATAGAATTAGTTAATAACAAATGACGACCTTAGTAACGGTAAAGAGATGAGAGAAAGAGTCAAGTTGCAGTTGCAATAGAATAGCAAATGAATAAAGACCTATTAATTTAAATAGAAAAGAGAGATATCATTTATTTTAACCCTAAAACGTAACAATATGTTTATCAAAGTTTATAATTGCGCTTGTTGATTCGAAAAATTCCGAACCCAAAATACCTGCGCAATTAATAGGTACTTCATCAGGGATGATTAGGCAGATTATTTCTTTGCCCAAAATATTTATTTTGGCTTTTCCCAATGTATTTATAAGGCCTCCGATATGCCTTGCAAGGTTTCTATCTCACCTTCGTTTATCTCAAGGCCTGATGCCTGAGATTTTTTCAATAGATTCGGGGTTGCTCCCGAATGTAACATCATTTTAACCGTTTCATTACCGTTATTTAGCTTGATTTCTATATAGGGAGTAGTGTTAAAATTTGTTGCATTTATGGTGGGAACTGGTTTATTTATTTTAATTGACTCTACCTTTTTATTTATTCTCAGCATTTCATTGTTTAAATCATTATCTATTTCTTTAATAATTACGCAATCATTATCAGATATAAATCCAGTTGCCTCCATAGCCGCAGTATTTTTACTATTAATTTCTTTAGGTATTAGTTTACGCCGTCCCTCCTCGCTTAGAGGGACGGTTGCAAGTTTCCCTGCACTCTTTGTTGGAATTTTTTCTCAACACAATTCATTTCTATATGATTATCGCCTTTGCAAAAATCGCATTCTCGAATTGAACCGTCTTTTCTATTATCTGCATATTCATTACCAATCATGTTACCATTATTGTAACCATTATTATAACCATTGTAGTTTGGTCGACGTCGCTGATTGCAGTCTTTTGCTTGGTGACCAATTATATTGCATAACTGGCAGGTTCTACGTTGGTTCCACATTGGTGTTGTTTTCATTGAATCTTACTTGAGGACGTTGTTGATTTTCTCGTTGCATTCCGCAGTTTTTTGCAGCATGTCCCCTTATTCCGCATAATTGGCATGTTGGTGAAGCATAGTTTCGTTGTGGTCTGACATAATTTCCAATTTTGTAGCACGTTCTTGCGTCATGACCTTTAATGTCACAAATCTGACATATTTTGTCATTTTCTGGTTTCGATACGATTGTTGGGCAATTTTTTGCTATGTGTTCCGTACTGTCACACAATTGGCATTTTTGTTGGTTCTTATTTTTCCAACAATCTTGTTCTGAATAGTTTTTACCATTACACTTTGTGCACTGCTTCAACGTGATAAACTCTTGAGTACATTTACTTGCAAAATGTCCCTTTTGTCTACATTTGAAGCATACCTTCATTTCTTCGTAGGCCGTAGGCTTTTTATCTCCTGACATTTGAGGTTTAGCTAATTTACATTGCGGTGCTACGTGGTCTTTTTCTTGACATAATTGGCAAAAATTAACTTCAAAAGTTCTTTTCTTAGTTTCATCTCTGCCTAACGTTGCCCTTCTGGCTAATTCTTCTTCTCTCTCTGCTGCTTGTTGTATGATATTTTCATAATTTTCAGACAAGGTTATGTAATCACCAAGTTCAGGCTTGATTCTTGACCTTAGTACGTGTCTTTTTCTAGTTCTTTTATTTCGTCTTTGATTTGTTTTGGTCTTTCATTTTTTGCGGGTGTATGCATTTCTTCAATAAAATTTGTGCATTCTCGAATACTTTTGACGAAGTTCCTCACGGGTTCATTATTTTTTTGAATGAGTTTGAAAGCTTCACCAATTAACACTTTTTCGTTTTTGGTTTTGCTTATCAATTCCCTGAGTGACTTCATCAGATCATCAATGCTTTGAAATTTCTTTTTGGTCATGTCATCACGTACCTCTCTACTTACTTTGGTACGTACTATCATTTTCACCAAATTCTTTTCTAGGTCTTTACCCACATAGTGACTTTCCTCACATTCTATTCTAAATCTTGTGAGTTCTTGAGACTCACCTGTGTAATTGGAAATACTTTTACATAATTTGTTCATAAGGGTCATGAGATGTGTTGTTTCTTGGATCTCTGCTAATCTTTTTGCTGTTGCGTCCGCCATTGCGTTATTTATTGGAATTCTTTGTTCAGATTCGATATTAAGATTATCTGTATTTTTATTATCGTTGTTCTTATTTCCTTTATTTAAATTATTAGTTGCAACTGGACTTGTTATTAATTCTTTTTCTTTTTTCTTTGTATTTTCAAGATCAATTTCAGCTATTAATCTTTGTGCTTGTGTAATTTGTTGAGCAAAATTGTCTTCCCAATATTGTTCTTCCAAGTCTTCTACCAATATTTCTTGTTCTTGTTCAATTGATGCGTCGCTTTTGCTGTCGCTGCTGCTGCTGTCAGGTAACCTGGTGTTTCTTGCAATATAATTACTGGGACTGTTATTATAATTATCGTCGTCGTTGGTTATAATGAAGTCGTTATGATGATGTATATTCATTGTGGGCGAATTAATATGGACTTTTATTGGGGTATCGAATGTAAATTCGTTTAATTCTGGTTCGTGCGTTTCCGTTACGTTTTCTACGGTGATGGTATTTTTTCTAGAATTTCTTTATCTATTTGGTTTTTGATTTCTTGACTTTGTTTACTGCTAAAAAACGATTGAGCTGATGAACCAAAACTTTGCCAACTTGAATTGGTCTTAATGTTTTTGCCAAAAACTTTAGTTTCTTGACTTTTTTTGAATTTTTCTTTTGCGAGATGGTCCACTTCAAGTTTTTTGCTCCAAAAATCGTTTAAATCTTTGTTTTTGCGTTCCAACTCAGATTTTTCTGATTCTAGACGCTCTAATTCAATTTTTTGTATGCAGCTGAATCTAGCCACTTAGTTCGCCACTAAAACTAGTAGAAACGGCAAAACGGTAAGGCGGCCGATCCCCCACCATTGAACAGCACGGCTATAGGCATACGAATAGAATAAGAAAAGGAAAAGAGGGGAAAAATGCTATACAAACCGCTCTCGTGGAGACCAAAATTCGGGTGTATATTTATATTTTTTTTTTCTAGTTATTTGATTAAAGTATCGACAGCGAATATTTAATAATTGAAAATATGTAAAATGACCGTCTTTTTTTAAACGAAATCATCATGTAACTCATTAATGAGGACCGCAATAATAAATAAACAATTTATTATTATAAATAAAACCGCGCGGCAAGAACAAAATTCGTGTAAAATTTTTTTTTTTTTTTTTTCTAATTAATTAATTAAACAATTAAAAGCACATAATTTATTTAACGTAAAATATTCAAAATAATCGTCTTTTTTCAAAGAAAATTATCGTGTAACTCATTAATGAGGACCACGATTATAAAGAAACGAATTATTATTATAAATAAAACCGCGCGTAAAATTGGGGTAAAATTTTTTTTTCTTTTTTTTTCTAATTAATTAATTAAACAATCAAAAGCACATAATTTATTTGACGTATAATATCTAAAATAATTGTCTTTTTTCAAACAAAATTATTATGTAACTCATTACTTAGGACCGCGATTATAAATAAACAATTTATTATTATGAATAAAACCGCGCAGCAAGAACAAAATTCGTGTAAAATTTTTTTTTTATAAATAAAACCGCGCGCAAAGAACAAAATTGTTTTTTTTTCTAATTATTAATTAAACAATTAAAAGCACATATATTTATTTAACGTAAAATATCTGTGTCTTTTAAATGCAAAGAATATGTGTAACTCATTAATGAGGACCACGATTATGAATAAACGAATTATTATTATAAGCCAAATTATCGTGCAGTTATTCGTGTAAATTTTAATTATTAATAAATAATGTTAACATAATTTATTTAACGTAAATATTCAAAATAATGTCTTTTTCAAAAGTAATATCGTGTAACTCTTCACCACGATTATAAATAAAAAAATTATTATTATAAATGAAACCGCGCGTAAATTGGGTAAAATTTTTTTTCTTTTTTTTTTCCATTAATTATTTAAACAATCAAAAGCAAATAAATTTATTTGACGTATAATATCTAAAATAATTGTGTCTTTTTCAAACAAAATTATTATGTAACTCATTACTTAGGACCGCGATTATATAAACAATTTATTATTATGACCGCGCAGTAGTGTTCTTTTTTTTTTTTTTCTAATTAATTAATTAAACAATTAAAAGCACATAATTTATTTAACGTAAAATATTCAAAATAAGCGTCTTTTTTCAAAGAAAATTATCGTGTAACTCATTAATGAGGACCACGATTATGAATAAACGAATTATTATTATAAATACACGCGGCAAAAAATTCGTGTTTTTTTTTTTTCCTCAATTAATTAAACAATCAAAAACATAATTTATTTAACGTAAAATATTCAAAATAACCGTCTTTTTAAAATTATCGTGTAACTCATTATGAGACCACGATTATAAATAAACAATTATTATTATAAATAAAACCACGCGCGTAAAATGTACTGTGTAAAATTTCTTTTCATTAATTAAAAATTAAAGCAATGCATAATTTATTTAACGTAAAATATCTAAATTAATTGTCTTTTCCAAAATTATTATGTAACTCTTTGACCACGATTATAAATAAACAATTTATTATTATGAATAAAACCGCAGCAGAACAAAATTGTGTAAAATTTTTTCATTATTAATTAAACAATTAAAAGCACATAATTTATTTAACGTAAAAATTCAAAATAAAGCGTCCAAAGAAAATGTAACTCATTAATAGGACCACGATTATATAAACGTATAAATAAAACCACGCAAGAACAAAATTCGTGTTTTTTTCTAATTAATTAACAACAAAAAAGCACATAATTTATTTAACGTAAAATAAATAATCAAAGAATTATCGTGTAACTCATTAATGAGGACCACGATTATAAATAAACGAATTATTATTATAAATAAAACCGCGCGTAAAATTCGAGTATAAAATTTTTTTCTTTTTTTCTAATTAATAATTAAACAACAAAAGCACATAATTTATTTGACGTATAATATCTAAATAATGTCTTTTTCAAACAAAATTATTATGTAACTCACTTAGACCGCGATTATAAATAAACAATTTATTATTATGAATAAAACTTTAAATTCGTGTAAATTTTTTTTCTAATTAATAATTAAATTAAAAACATAATTTATTTAACGTAAAATATTCAAAATAATCGTCTTTTTTCCGTAACTCATTAATGAGACCACGATTATAAATAAATATTAATTATTATTATAAATAAAACACGTGTAAAATTTTTCTAATTAATTAATTAAATACAATTAAATATATTTTATTTAACGTAAAATATCTAAAATAATTGTCTTTTTTCAAACAAAATTATTATGTAACTCATTACTTAGGACCACGATTATAAATAAACAATTTATTATTATAAATAAAACCGCGCGTAAAATTCGTGTAAAATTTTTTTTTCTTTTTTTTTCTAATTAATTAATTAAACAATCGAAAGCACATAATTTATTTGACGTATAATATCTAAAATAATCGTCTTTTTTCAAACAAAATTATTATGTAACTCATTACTTAGGACCGCGATTATAAATAAACGAGTTATTATTTTAAACAAAACCACGTGGCAAAAGGGAAATAAGCGTAAATTTTTTATTTATTAATTAAACAATTAAAAGCACATAATTTATTTAACGTAAAATATTTAAAATAATCGTCTTTTTTCAAAGGAAATTATCGTGTAACTCATTAATGAGGACCACGATTATAAATAAACAAATTATTATTAAAAATAAAACCACGCGGCAAGAACAAAATTCGTATAAAATTATTTTATAATCACTGTCCTAATTAATGAGTTACACGATAATTTTCTTTGAAAAAAGACGATTATTTTGAATATTTTACGTTAAATAAATTATGTGCTTTTAATTGTTTAATTAATTAATTAGAAAAAAAAAAAAAAAAAATTTTACACGAATTTTGTTCTTGCCGCGCGGTTTTATTTATAATAATAAATTGTTTATTTATAATCGCGGTCCTAAGTAATGAGTTACATAATAATTTTGTTTGAAAAAAGACAATTATTTTAGATATTTTACGTTAAAGTATTTATGTGCTTTTGATTGTTTAATTAATTAATTAGAAAAAAAAAAAAAAAAAATTTTACACGAATTTTGTTCTTGCCGCGTGGTTTTATTTATAATAATAATTCGTTTATTCATAATCGTGGTCCTCATTAATGAGTTACACGATAATTTTCTTTGAAAAAAGACGCTTATTTTGAATATTTTACGTTAAAGTATTTATGTGCTTTTAATTGTTTAATTAATTAATTAGAAAAAAAAAAAAAAAAAATTTTACACGAATTTTGTTCTTGCCGCGTGGTTTTATTTATAATAATAATTCGTTTATTTATAATCGTGGTCCTCATTAATGAGTTACACGATAATTTTCTTTGAAAAAAGACGATTATTTTGATTATTTTACGTTAAATAAATTATGTGCTTTTAATTGTTTAATTAATTAATTAGAAAAAAAAAAAAAAAAAATTTTACACGAATTTTGTTCTTGCCGCGCGGTTTTATTTATAATAATAAATTGTTTATTTATAATCGCGGTCCTAAGTAATGAGTTACATAATAATTTTGTTTGAAAAAATACAATTATTTTAGATATTTTACGTTAAAGTATTTATGTGCTTTTAATTGTTTAATTAATTAATTAGAAAAAAAAAAAAAAAAAATTTTACACGAATTTTGTTCTTGCCGCGTGGTTTAATTTATAATAATAATTCGTTTATTTATAATCGTGGTCCTCATTAATGAGTTACACGATAATTTTCTTTGAAAAAAGACGATTATTTTGAATATTTTACGTTAAATAAATTATGTGCTTTTAATTGTTTAATTAATTAATTAGAAAAAAAAAAAAAAAAAATTTTACACGAATTTTGTTCTTGCTGCGCGGTTTTATTCATAATAATAAATTGTTTATTTATAATCGCGGTCCTAAGTAATGAGTTACATAATAATTTTGTTTGAAAAAAGACAATTATTTTAGATATGTTACGTTAAAGTATTTATGTGCTTTTGATTGTTTAATTAATTAATTAGAAAAAAAAAAAAAAAAAATTTTACACGAATTTTGTTCTTGCCGCGTGGTTTTATTTATAATAATAATTCGTTTATTTATAATCGTGGTCCTCATTAATGAGTTACACGATAATTTTCTTTGAAAAAAGACGATTATTTTGAATATTTTACGTTAAATAAATTATGTGCTTTTAACTGTTTGATTAATTAATTAGAAAAAAAAAAAAAAAAAATTTTACACGAATTTTGTTCTTGCTGCGCGGTTTTATTCATAATAATAAATTGTTTATTTATAATCGCGGTCCTAAGTAATGAGTTACATAATAATTTTGTTTGAAAAAAGACAATTATTTTAGATATTATACGTCAAATAAATTATGTGCTTTTGATTGTTTAATTAATTAATTAGAAAAAAAAAGAAAAAAAAATTTTACCCCAATTTTACGCGCGGTTTTATTTATAATAATAATTCGTTTATTTATAATCGTGGTCCTCATTAATGAGTTACACGATAATTTTCTTTGAAAAAAGACGATTATTTTGAATATTTTACGTTAAATAAATTATGTGCTTTTAATTGTTTAATTAATTAATTAGAAAAAAAAAAAAAAAAAATTTTACACGAATTTTGTTCTTGCCGCGCGGTTTTATTTATAATAATAAATTGTTTATTTATAATCGCGGTCCTAAGTAATGAGTTACATAATAATTTTGTTTGAAAAAATACAATTATTTTAGATATTTTACGTTAAAGTATTTATGTGCTTTTAATTGTTTAATTAATTAATTAGAAAAAAAAAAAAAAAAAATTTTACACGAATTTTGTTCTTGCCGCGTGGTTTTATTTATAATAATAATTCGTTTATTTATAATCGTGGTCCTCATTAATGAGTTACACGATAATTTTCTTTGAAAAAAGACGATTATTTTGATTATTTTACGTTAAATAAATTATGTGCTTTTAATTGTTTAATTAATTAATTAGAAAAAAAAAAAAAAAAAATTTTACACGAATTTTGTTCTTGCCGCGCGGTTTTATTTATAATAATAAATTGTTTATTTATAATCGCGGTCCTAAGTAATGAGTTACATAATAATTTTGTTTGAAAAAAGACAATTATTTTAGATATTTTACGTTAAAGTATTTATGTGCTTTTGATTGTTTAATTAATTAATTAGAAAAAAAATTTTACACGAATTTTGTTCTTGCCGCGTGGTTTAATTTATAATAATAATTCGTTTATTTATAATCGTGGTCCTCATTAATGAGTTACACGATAATTTTCTTTGAAAAAAGACGATTATTTTGAATATTTTACGTTAAATGAATTATGTGCTTTTAATTGTTTAATTAATTAATTAGAAAAAAAAAAAAAAAAAATTTTACACGAATTTTGTTCTTGCCGCGCGGTTTTATTTATAATAATAAATTGTTTATTTATAATCGCGGTCCTAAGTAATGAGTTACATAATAATTTTGTTTGAAAAAAGACAATTATTTTAGATATGTTACGTTAAAGTATTTATGTGCTTTTGATTGTTTAATTAATTAATTAGAAAAAAAAAAAAAAAAAATTTTACACGAATTTTGTTCTTGCCGCGTGGTTTTATTTATAATAATAATTCGTTTATTTATAATCGTGGTCCTCATTAATGAGTTACACGATAATTTTCTTTGAAAAAAGACGATTATTTTGAATATTTTACGTTAAATAAATTATGTGCTTTTAATTGTTTAATTAATTAATTAGAAAAAAAAAAAAAAAAAATTTTACACGAATTTTGTTCTTGCTGCGCGGTTTTATTCATAATAATAAATTGTTTATTTATAATCGCGGTCCTAAGTAATGAGTTACATAATAATTTTGTTTGAAAAAAGACAATTATTTTAGATATTATACGTCAAATAAATTATGTGCTTTTGATTGTTTAATTAATTAATTAGAAAAAAAAAGAAAAAAAAATTTTACCCCAATTTTACGCGCGGTTTTATTTATAATAATAATTCGTTTATTTATAATCGTGGTCCTCATTAATGAGTTACACGATAATTTTCTTTGAAAAAAGACGATTATTTTGAATATTTTACGTTAAATAAATTATGTGCTTTTAATTGTTTAATTAATTAATTAGAAAAAAAAAAAAAAAAAATTTTACACGAATTTTGTTCTTGCCGCGCGGTTTTATTTATAATAATAAATTGTTTATTTATTATTGCGGTCCTCATTAATGAGTTACATCATGATTTCGTTTAAAAAAAGACGGTCATTTTACATATTTTCAATTATTAAATATTCGCTGTCGATACTTTAATCAAATAACTAGAAAAAAAAAATATAAATATACACCCGAATTTTGGTCTCCACGAGAGCGGTTTGTATAGCATTTTTCCCCTCTTTTCCTTTTCTTATTCTATTCGTATGCCTATAGCCGTGCTGTTCAATGGTGGGGGATCGGCCGCCTTACCGTTTTGCCGTTTCTACTAGTTTTAGTGGCGAACTAAGTGGCTAGATTCAGCTGCATTTTTTTGTTTCAATTCGGAAATTTCTTTATTTTTCCTTTCTTCTTCAAGCTTGAATCTTAATTTTTCTGAATCTTCTTGAAATAATCTTGTCTCGAAATTCGGATTGAATGGATTTAATGGTGTATTCAAGTTTATTAAATTGAAACTTACGTTTACCCCGTTTTTGAATTGTTGATTTTTTCATAATACCAAATTTTTCAAACTATTTCTCTTTCGAATTGATCGTGCTTCTACCCTGACAGTTTTTTTCTGTCTGGACCGTAATATAACTCCCTTCTTTGTCTAAGATTATATCTTTTTACGGGTTGGCTTATTTCCGTTTTTTCACTCGACATTAGAGATTATTACAATTTTTACTCAATGCCAAAATTTATGTGGCTAAATAAGGACCACCATCCATTAAATACGATAAAGGGAATTTCGTTGCAAGATTATTGTTGTTTGTCAAGGCTCTTATTATTTATTCCCCCCAAATTTGCAATTAGCTTATTAATTAAAATGATAAAAACTTAAATTATTATTTGTATACTTGCGTTATCCACAGAAATTGAAATTTGTAAATAAATAAAAATTTGAAAAGGGTTAAATTTTTAATTATCTATATTCAAACTTGAAATTTCCAAGAATAATTCTAATTCTGTATCAATAAATGATTTGAATAGTTCATTAATTGTAAAAGAAATGATTTCAACTTAGACGTAGGTTCGAATCCTAATAAAAACAAAATTTTTTTTTTGTAAATAAGTAAAAATTTGAAACAAAAGTTAAATTTTAATCAATTAATTTCAATTCTAAAATTTATAAAAACAATAATAATTCTGTTTGTTGAATGATTTGAATAATTCATTAAAAATGATTTTATCATAGACGTGGGTTCGAATCCCAGTGAAAACAATGTTATTTTTTTTTGTAAATAAGTAAAAATTTAAACAGGTTAAATTTTTATTGATTAAATTTAATTTTATAATTTATTAGAATAATATCAATTCTGTATCAATGAATGATATACGTAGTCTATTAACTTTTATCTAGAAAAGTTTAAGTTTCTATACACATGTTTAGCGTTCAAATCCAGGTATGGGTGAAAAAAAAAAAAAAACGAGATGGTTATGTATCTATTATTTAAATAAAATCGGTTTTTATTTATTAAAGTGTGTAAATAGATGAATATTTGAAAAGGAAGTAATAATACATTGATTATAAAAAATATAATCTGAGTTCGTATTGATTTACAATATGTAAATGTTCAATATTTAAAAACGGAATAATAGTATATCTATTATGTAAATAAAATCGGTTTTTATTTATTAAAACGTCTAAAGAAATAAATATTTAAAAATGGAATAATAATATATTGATTATTAAAATTATGATCGCAATCGTATTAATTTACAATGTGTAAATGTCAAGTATTTAAAAGGGGATAATAATGTATTGTTTATTTGAATAAAATCGATTTTTATTTATTACGAATGTGTAAATAAATAAATATTTTAAAAAGGGAGTAATAATGTACTGAATATTTGAATAAAATCGATTTTTATTTATTATAAACATGTGAATAAATACATAATTCAAAGGGGAATAATAATGTATTGAATATTCAACTTAAGTCCATTTTTATTTATTAAAACGTGTAAATTGAATAAGTATTCAAGAAGGGAATAATAATATATTGATTATTAAAAATATAATTAGAATTCGTAATTATTTACATTATGTAAATGTTAAATATTTAAAAACGGAATAATAGTATATCTATTATTTAAATAGAATCGGTTTTTATTTATTAAAACGTCTAAATAAATAAATATTTAAAAAGGGAATAATAATATATTGATTATCAAAATTATGATCGCAATCGTATTAATTTACAATGTGTAATAAGTATTTAAAAGGGGGTAATAATGTATTGCTTTTTTGAATAAAATCGATTTTTATTTATTACAAATGTGTAAATGAATAAATATTTTAAAAAGGGAGTAATAATGTATTGAATATTTAAATAAAATCGATTTTTATTTATTGAAATAAATTGATAATAGTTGTTTTAATTAAAAGGGAGGACTTGACAGCCGACATCGATGGGTTGCACCGCCATTGCATTTTCTAATGGTGGCTAAAGGTTGTTGGGACTCGCCCTTCAGTGTTGGCTAGGCCCGCTTGCCTCGCTGTTCTAGTAACGCCTATTCGAAGGAGGGGTTTGGGCCTTGGGGGTGTTTGCCGTGCTTCCGTAATGGCCGAACTTCTCCCCTAGATCAAATTTCTCCCGTGTGTCGCGTTTTTCTTATTTAAATTCGTTTCGCGCGATATATAATAAAGTCAACTAATTTATTACTAATGTATGCGTAATAATTATTTAAAAAAAATAAAATAAATTCTAAAAACTAGATTAATGAATTTATTATTACTGTATGCGTAATCATTATTGAAGAAAAGGAGATTAAATCCCCAATATTTAAAACAATTAATTTGTTATTAATGTATGCGTAATTGAAAAAGTAAAATAAATTCCAAATATTTAAATCAATGGATTTATTATTACTGTATGCGTAGTAATTATTGAAAAATGGAAAATAAATCCCCAATATTAAAATCAATTAATTTGTTATTAATGTATGCGTAGTTGAAAGAGTAAAATAAATTCCAGAAAATTAAATCAATTAATTTATTATTACTGTATTCGTAATCGTTATTAAAAAGGAAATTAAATCCCCAATATTTAAAACAATTAATATATTATTACTGTACGCGTAATAATTATTGAAAAGTAAATTAAATCCCAGATATTTAAATTTTTATGTATACGTAATAATTATTGAGAAAAAATAAAGTAAATTCCAATTTTTCCATATCAATTAATCTATCGTAATAATTATTGGAAAAGGAAATTGGCCTTAAAAATGGCCTTATTTTTTTGGCCTCCCAAAAATGGCCTCAAAAAATGACCAAAAGAGGCCAAAAACATAAGGACATTTTTTAAAGCCATTTTTGAGAAGACAAAAAAAAATAAGGCCATTTTTTGAGGCCATTTTTGAGAGGCCAAAAATATAAGGCCATTTTAAAGGGCCATTTTTAAGAGGCCAAAAAAAATAAGACCATTTTTTGAGGCCATTTTTTCCATGTACGAGGTTCAGGTCGTCTTTTTTTTAACTATATTTTACCATGTTGCCATAGTATTTACGGCAAGCTGAAATAACAGACGAACTTCCCGGCTCTGATAATAATTATTGAAAAGGAAATTAAATCCCATAATTTTAAACCAAGGAATTTATTTTTTTTTTTTTGCGTACTAATTGTTGGAAAAGGACAATAAATCCCAAATATTCAAAACATTTAATTTGTTATAATGATTATTGAAAAAGAAATTGAATCCCAAAATTTTAAACCAAGTAATTTTTTTTTTTGTTTGCGTACTAATTGTTGGAAAAGGACAATAAATCCCAAATATTCAAATCCATTAATTTAACATTAATGTATGCGTAATAATTATCGAAAAAGGAAAATAAATTCTTAATATATAAATCAATTTATTTATTATTAATGTATGCGTATTACTCGTTGGAAAAGGACAATAAATCCCAAATATTTAAATTGATCAAATTATTATTAATTTCTGTATAATAATTATTGAGAAAGAGAATCAAATTCCCAATATATATTAATCAATTAGCTTATTGTTAATATGTGTATATGAATTTTTGAAAATAATTGTTGTAGAAGGGAATTAAATCCCAAATTTTATTTTTTAGCTTCGAACTTCGATATTAGCTTCAAACTACAAAATTGAAAAACCATCTGATAATAGTGTGGAAGTTGAAACAAAATATTTCAGTAAAGGCAGTTTTGAGGTTTTACAATCATCAGATCTGAGCCAGATATTTAAGGAAAATTTAGAACAGTTTATAGAGGATGTTCAGGAAGCTAAATTAAATGGATCTGGTTCGGAACTGCATGAAATCCTTCGTCTTGACATCCAAATAAATGATTACATACCACTGCAAGGTGGTAATTTATCTTTCTGAAAACTCATTCAGTTGTGAACGTTAAAAATTCAGATAGTTTTTGTATTAATTGGTCAGTTTTAGCATGTTTATACAAGGTGTCGAAAAATAATGAGCGTGTCAGTCATTATATAAAACATCTCGTTAAATTGAATTGCAGCAGAATATTTTTTCCAATAACATGAGAAAAAATCAAAAATTTTGAAAAACAAAATAAGTTGAAAATCAATATTTGTGGGACAGAGAATATTGATGATGATGATGATGAAACTGATGTTGAAAAAAAAAAAAAAAAACGTAGAAAGGACAAAATTGCACCATATTATATGAGCAAAAATAAATCTATTCATTAAACAATTCATCTTTTAACGGTCAAAAGAGAAGGAGTAGAACCAGAAGAAAACGATGATGATGATAATAATGATGATGAGTTTGATTCACAAAAGAATTTATCACAATATCATTTCGCCTGGATTAAAAAATTGTCAAGATTAGTAAGTGCACAAATTTCTAAACATGATGGAAGGAAAATAATTTGTGATCGCTGCTTATGTCATCTTCAATCTCAACAATAAAATCATGAAAAACAATGTATCGAAAAATGTAAAAGTGCAATGATATTACCGACTGCAAAAAATAATATTTAAAAATTTATAAACTATAAACATCAATTAATGGTACTATATAGTATCATCAATACGGTACGGTTATAGTGATTTAAAATGTTTTTTGGAAAAAGTGCAGAGTGAAGAAATTGAAAAAAATCGAATTCATCAAATACATGTTCCAAGTAGTGCAGCATATTATTTGAAGTGTAGTTATGACAGTTCACTTTCTAAGTTCAATCTTCATAGACGTAAAAAATCAATTGAATAGTTTATTACCGAGCTTGAACAAAAAGCTCATCAAGTCAATAAAATAAACTGTCGGTGGTTGCACTCCAGTGGCGACAGCACCTAGATCGGGAGCGATTTCTGCGGAAGCCTGGCTTGGTGTCCGTTGGAAGTTTCTCTTCATCATCAGGTCATGATGCTTGGCTCGATCGTAGCCACTTCCAACATCAGCCATCTTACCAACTGGTTGCTTCGCCTTTCTAATACCAAAAGATGGCATTCTGAAGTCTCTGTTTGGTGTCGGGATCCGAGGGGAGGGAGTTCGTGAATCTCTTGGAGATGCATGAGAGCTCCTGCCAGTTATGGAAGTACATCTTCTCTTGGCATCACAAGCTACGCCATCGTCTTCACGTTGACGTTTGAGTGCTGTGACTCCTCTGACGTCATTACGCCATGGTAGGGGATCCTTCGCGAACTGTTCTACCAGTAAACGGACTACATGTCCGAGATCCGAAACGGGTGTGTTAACAACCCCTGGACTGAATGCCTCAGAACGTTCTGACGTTGAACGACTACGGGTCATGATGATATCGACCTCAACGTCATCGTGATCCTTTGCGTCAACCACTTTGTCTGATTGGATATCTTCATCGAGAACGGAGAATCTAACCTCTTCTACAGGATCCAGCTTGACCTTTTCGGGAGTGAGGGGCAATTCTGGAACTAGTTCTATGTCGCTCCACTCTTTGATTTCCTCGACCACCTTCTCCAAGATGATCGATATCCAAGCTTGCCAAAGAAGCAACTAATGGACTCATTGTCCCTGGAGCTGGTTAAGCAGTGGAGAAAGTGGCCTCTGCAGCACCTCCGGTCGCATGCTTCTCTTGATCCCTGGACATCTTGTTTATCAAGGTATCCAGGTTCATATTGACCTTGTCTATATGGACTATCATCAACATTGTCATAGTGAACTAAATAGCCAATTCATGAAACAACAAATAATAAAAAAGACATTTTTTTTTTAAATTTACTTGATCCATTTTAAATCAGGAATCCTGTTCCATCCCTGATCAGCTATCCTGGCTCTAACCTTACAATCTGGCCAAGTTTGTAACAAGAAGCTAGTGGCATATTTTTAAAAGTATTCTTCTTGAAGCAAACCATCTATGGTTCCAAACAAGACACTATATCAGCATGAAACAAACAGGATATTGTTCATATATCAAGACTTTTTTTTTCTTATTACAAACCAATTATTGTTTATACATATTGTCTAAAAGTTTTCTTCTAAAAAATAGAAGAAGTTTTTTTCAGTGTGAAGAAAAATAATTCTAAATTACGAACATAAAAGTTAATTTACTGGTGTAATTTCATCTCTTCAGATTCAAATGTACAATGGAAAGAGAAAATTGACGATGAGATTCAGATAAACCTCCATGCTGATGATAATAAAAATGAAGAAAGTGCAGATGTTAAGAGAATAGAAAATATTCTTAAAAGATTAATTAGAACACAATCTTGGACGATACCAACGCCATTAATTGAATAAAAAATAATAATACATCGAGTGAATTTCGTAGGCAGAGTAATGAGTATTCAAAAAAAAAAAATCTTTTTGACGAGGCGTGTAAGTCACTACACTGCAAGTGTTGCTTGGGCAAAGCCGGATGGAGAAGAAATATCCATGGCTTTTGCAAATAGATCAGCTGCTCTTTTCAGAGGAAAACCAAATAATTATTGCCTGCAAAACATTCAACGTGCTCTAGACCATAAATACCCTGATGAACTGAAGACGAAATTGTGGTTCCGCAGCGCACGTTGTCAACGCATTTTAAATGCAGATACTGATGCTGATATTGACATTCCTCTGAAAGAGACTCAACGCTATCTTGAAAAAATCAGCGATAAAGATAAAAAAAAAATGAACGATGAGCTCCGTGCATTAAAAAATAATGGGATAGTTGATACAACTAATTACAATTTCATTCATAACGAGAATCAACGAAAATTAGAATTCGAAATTTCAATACATTCCCGGGTCATTAAAATATAGTTAAATTAATTTTGACTTCAATTATTTATAGATCTATTGAAAAAAGGAATAATGAATGATAATTCAGATTCTGATAATTATGAAGCCATTTACCGTTTATCTGCACATCATTACACTGAAATTGATATGCAATCAATGTCAATCACTTATTCAATCATAGTGGTATATTTCTTGATGGAACAAAAAAAAGACATCGTGGAGTGCAAAAAAAATTTGGAAAATCTCCAAAAAAATGAATTATTTTTGTTTCTGGTTGCACTTGTTGACCCGAACAACAGAATAACGGGCAACAACTCACATCAAGCAGGTCTATTCGTGACCGGAAAACAGCCTATCATAACTATAAATGTATTAGACGCGATTGGTCTGTATAATCATAGCTGCATTCAGATGATAACACGTTATCATATCGGTGGATTTATGATTTATCGCGCACTTCGTCCGATAAAAGCCAGTGGAAAAATTAGGTTATGGGAGGATTGGTGACACCAAGAGGATATCCAAGGAGTTACATCGGGTGTAGGGATAAAGGGATTTACGTGAAGGAGAATAAACTGGTAGAAGGAAAAGACATCAGGATTACGACACATTTCATTTTGGTGCATTCGTATATTCATCGAAGTAAGGTAAGATTACCTGATTTAATAATATTACCACGCACGTGAGAAAAAAAATAGTTCCCTGCCACATATACTCCCACCCAAATATCGTAAACTTGTAACCCCACTCTAATACGCCCCCCCCCTCCCCCCCTCCACTAATATAAAATTCGTTCTCATGCCCCGTAAAAGAAAAAAAAATATATACCGCGTACGCTTCAACTTATTTACCGTTATACTAAAATCCCCACCACAAAAAAAAAAATGTATATATGCGACCCCCCCCTTATTTTCCCGTTATTCATTTTTTTTAACTTTCCCTACAAATGAATTATGTATCTAATAATAATAATAAAAATAAACAAAAGAAAAAAAACTAACTACGTTCATCGGCGAGTCATCCCGGAACCATAGTTTACAAATTCCCATTTATTCCAGACTAATTATGTTATGATAGATTAAAATCTATTGTAATAATTAGTCAGCCCACCGGTAAAATTTCTATTCCCCTTAATCCCAGGACTCATTATGTTATAATAAATTAATTTTTTTATCGTAATAATTAGTCAGCCCTCCGGAGAGAAAAATAATTCACTGTTGGATATATTGCCCGTTAAGGGATTTATATCTAGTAAGGAGTTTAGGATAGTTAATTTAAATAATCAACACAATAATTTTGTTTGTTACTGTTCTAGTTTAATAATTATCATGTAAATTATTCTTTAATTTTTATATTATTATTCAATTTATTTGTGACATTATTTAAGTTGATTTTTTGTAATAGCAACAATTGCCCTGGCCGTCCACTTGAGCTTATTGATGAGGTAAGCTCACCCCGATCCGTCGACTCAGGTGTGGACGCTCGCTCGGTCCTCTCAGACAAAACATCACCAAGCCCCACTCCCCCTGCAATCCCAGCTCCAATGAGCCTAAAGTTACCACCAATTTTGCTCAACCCTTTTGTAGCGAAGTCATTGTTGCCTTCAAACGCACGAAGAGGGTCAAGGCCAGGTATCGTTCAGGATCTTGGCGTCCAACCGAATGATCTGATAATCCAAGGGCATATGAACCCAAATGCAGGGATTTAGATTGCCTTTGGAGGGATCCAAGGTATCCAGGTCCTGGACCTAATGACCTCGCTCCATGTCGTGATCCCAAATGTAAATTGCGTCGTCACTGAGGATATTCCTATTTATATATTTTATTTTTTTTTTTGTTTAGTCAGTCTTGTGATAATGTGATACGTGGTTGGACCACGTATAACAAAAAGTACAAATATTGATTAAGAATAATATAAAAAAAAAAAAATAAGATTATGTAAGACTCAAAGACGTCACGGGGGAGGGAATAGGGAGAAATTGAGGTGGATGTTGTGACGAGTTGCACTCGCCCACCTTAAAATTTTATTTTATTATTATTACTTTATGTTATTTTATTATTATTATATAATCGGGTAAGGCTGGCCAAACAAGAAGGGGAATATTGTTGGGGAAGGACAAATTTCTCGAGCAATTTGAGCTGGCGATCCAGCTGGATAGACACTTCGGTTTCTGCCTTCCGACTAGTAAGTTCGAGGTTCTTGAGGAGCCATCCCAGAACCTCGTATAGTCTTCTCCCCACCCTGGTATTAGAGTCATCCATACCTGAACCCAAGGAGCAGGTGTCATCCTCTCCTGAAAATCCCCGTCATTTAGTTAGTTAATCCCCGTATAGTTAGTTGGTCAGCCTTGTTTCGTTTTTCATTAATTATTAGTTTGTTAATTACTCTTTTTTTTATATCATTTTTTTTGTTAAGACCATGACTTGAAGTCAGGTCTCATAATGTTTATATTTGTGTTCAAATAAATAATATTTTATAATTTTCGATAAAACGTAACATTATAATTAATATTAATTTTGATACTTAAATTGTTTTTATAATAAATAATCTTGTTGTTTGTGTGCCATAATTATTGTTTGTCAAGTAATTTATTGTGCTACCCTTGATTTTACCTTTTCAGTGACTTAATTTTAACATTCTTTACTCGGCCCTCTCTCTACGAACCAGCATACTGAACGACCCGGGCAAACCCCTCAACTTAGTTTTAAAATTATATTTTCAGGAACGGATCAACATCGATGGATATCGTTGGATTAATTGGATTATTCGGATTTTCGTGACTATCGTGATTATTGTGGTTATTTGGCTATTTGGTATTTGGTATTTGGTTATTTGGCTATTCGTCTATCTGGTTATTTGGTTAGTTTTAGTGACGTTTTTCCGGTAAGTTTTAGCGTCGTAGAATAAAATTTACCGCCCTCCCCTTTTGTCTAAAATAATTCGTTGATCCGCGACCCGAACTAAATTCTAGAATTGAGTGAGAAGGTAACATGTCACGTTACAAAATATTAATAATAATATCTATAATAATAAAATTTTAAATATAAATACTAATAATTATCAATATTTATATATGAATGTAATTGTCAATATTATTATTAATAGGGATTCTCTCGATACCACTCATGTCATAATTGAATGACTAGAAATAATTTTAATTAATGATTGAAAATCATATAATTTTCCTCGACCAATACGAAATAAGCGACATTAGGAAAGTGGAAATGGACCAAGGAGGAAAACCGAACATCCCCGAAGGATCCCCACCTACCCTCATGGTCTGAAAGTATCGAGCGACATTGATCGCTAGATCTCGGTCACTTGGTCAGTGGTAGTTCCTTGACCTACACCAGCTCTTCCAGCTCTAATAGCTTAGGTACTTTGCCTCGTCGAATCGAATTAATTCAAATAACTTAGAATATTTTCTACGAGTCTGCACAAGCTGTAAGTTACTATTGTTCAATATTGTATTGATTATTTTATTAAATTGTTGTCCAACAATATTTAAGTAACATTTGGTTACTTGAATTATCAATTTAAATTCATTAAATTAGTTGCAATTTTAACTTGTATTAAATTACGACCGCATGGTCTGAATTTTTCTTGCTCGTGTGAATTAAATTCAAGGCACGCTCTGAATTAATTTAATTAATCAACTAAATATTGAATAATATAAATTATAATTTGTTGCATTAATAATCCAGTTAATTATTGAAATAATTAAATATTTAATTATAAAAGTTCACGACCGCGTGGTCAGTCATTTGGTCTTGAATACGACCTAAAGTACAGTGAAAAGTTTCATATAATTGTTCTAGTTAAACTCGAATAAAAGTAATACTTTTATTGTAATTTTACTGTAAGATCAGTGCTACGTTTGGGTCTGTAATTTGACATAATTCAATCTTCGACATCATACAACTAAGTTATATAATAATATTGTAGCACTCCATATATATAAATATACCTTCACATCGTTATTTTATTATTAGCGATAAAATAACCAAGCCAACCTGTCACATACGAGCCATATTCAAGGTCAACCCAAGGTACACGCCGTCACCAGATTTCTAAATTAAAATATATCCCACCAATGTGAGTACCTTTTAAATAAATTTAATTTAGTGTTCGTTTCGTGAATTTGTAACCATTGTGTAGTTAAAATTTTGTAAAAGCCACGCGTCATCGTTGCGTCGATGTAGACTCAGTGATTCATCCAAATAATCGAGTGGATTGCTTCTGAATCCCGTTGCATAATTTTCGGGATTCGTATCTAATTATTTGACGGGTCGTTCGCATTTAAATAATCTTTATTCTCTGACTCCGCCACGACTGCATGGTTTTAAAATCTCTCTTTTTAATGTGACGCGCAGATAATTAAAATAAGGTCATATAATTCTTAATATTAATTTGTACACCGTCTTTATGTAAATGTCTACAACTTGTAAAGAACCTCCTTTCTTTATATCATGGACTTTGAAATCAGTTAACTTATCTCGTCGTAAACCACCACATATGCCAATTATTAAAGTGACCTAAAAATAGTAAAAACAAATTTTTAGCATCAAATTGATTATAAAAAAAAAAAAAAAATAGCGTGTTGCGAGTACGCTAATAATAACAATAATAATATTAATTCTGACAATAATATTCAAAAATAAATATTATTAGTTAATAATAATTATTAGTATTTATATTTAGAATATTATTATTATAAATGTTATTATTCATATCGTCACATTAATGAAAGAAGGGCGTAATTGCAAATTTATAAGTTTTCGGGCTCTGCATCTAATTTTAAGGCTTGAAGAAAAAAAAAAGGGGCGTATATTCAGGGACTTACGCCTTTTTCCCATTCTCAGAATCATTTTTAATAAAAGATGAAGATTTGTAATTATTTTTATGTTCTTCTTATTAATAGTAAATTATTCATAATTATCAGTAAACAATCAATAATTTACAAAATTCTGCCATTAAATAAATTTCAAATAAATTTGGAAATACGCCCTTCATCTTTCATCAAAGATTATTTTGATAACGGAAAAAAGGCGTAAATCCTTGGACATACGCCTTTTATCTTTTGTCAAAGATTGTTAAACCCATTTTCCCTTCTTTTTAAGTTGTAAAATTAGATGAAAAACCCGAAAATTAAAAAATTTACACTTACGCTCTTTTTCCTCTAAAATTGACGTTTTTGGCACTCACGGCTTTCATCTTTTAATGCGACGAAAAAATTGATACCATCGATATTATTACTAATATTATATTGATATTATTGGTAATATCATAATATTATTGGAGTTATCATTATTTCTAATAATATCATTCATATATAACCATAGTATAAATAAAATAATAATTTCAAAAATACCATCGATAATAATAATATCAATATAATATTATTAATAATAACAATGGTATCAACCATATTAATAATTATTATTAATAATAACAATAATATTAATAATATAAATAATAATATTGACAATAACATTCATATATAAATATTAATAATTATTAGTATTTATATTCAAAATATTATTATTATAGATATTATTATTAATATCAATACTATGGTGAATTATCGATAATATTATCGAAGTTATTGTTGTTATAATTATCATCATTTATATATATTTATAGTATGAATAATAATAATAACAATAATTTTATAAATAATAATACTAATTACGATATAATATTGATAATATTATCAATAATAATATTTTTAATATGATCAATAATCAGTTATACTGTTTAATAATATTTAAATTAAAAAAAGTCGCACACGCGTGCACACATAGAGTTTGTACGTTACACGTAGTACATGTTGTATGCTTGCCAGCTTCCCTACTCTCTTTATGTAATTCTCCACTCTCTAGTCGCTCGTGACCGATTATTATTATTATTGAGTATATTTTTCCTCCTTTTTCATCAAGATGAAGAGAGGAGGGATAGCTTGGAGTGGGGACAGCTTGGTAGATTCAAGCTTCTCCGAAATACCGTGGGCTGATCTAACTCTCTTGGCTGTGGGACGTAATAAGACGCACACGTTTCGTGGTCAGCTCTTGGTTTTACGTATATTACGGTACTCATGTATCTAGCTGGAGACTCAGCGGACACGTGGATTCTTAGGTTAGATTTTTGAGGCGTTGTCTGTGAAAATCACTGGACAACGTCAAGCATACAATTCTTTTCGATTATTTAGTTAGTTAATTGGTTAGATTCGCGTTGCCTTTTTGTTTATTTAACTAATTGAATTCAAGGTCGCGAGTAAGTTTTGTATTACGTTTTAGATTATTGAGATTACGTTATGTATTTTGGGATTTACGATTAAGTTTTGAGTTAATAAATATTACGTTTTGGTTTTGAATTTAAAATATTATTGTGTTTCGTTAATTATTTGATTGATATTAAGTATTTTCTTGTGACTTTACCCAGCCTTTCTACCACAACCAGCACACTCAGTGATTCTAGCGTCCTTTTAGGCTAATAATTGATATGGCATTTGATTATTTTGGTTACGTTTCCGGTCGCTGAGGTTTATTTGTTCTTTCTATTTAGTGTTTCTGGTATGAATGTAATATGCCTTTTTCGAGTTTTAGGATGAATTGCAAACCTCACGATTTTAATTCATGCTTTTTTCGAGTTTTAAGGCAAATTGAAAACTACACGATTTTGATATTAAAATAATAATATCCGGTAATTTTGGATATTGAGTTTGGTTAGTTTTGTGTTTTGAGATAAATTAATAAATAAACCAAATAAAATACTTGATAATTATTTCGAGAAGGTAACATGCAAAAATATTACGTTACAATCTACAAACAATATTTATTTATTTATTCATTCATTCATTCATTTATTTATTTATTTATTTATTTATTATCTGATTTCTACTATCTCATTCATTACACTTATCCCTTGACTCTTACAAAAATTAAAAAGTCTTCTCCCCTCATCATTTATTACTTGTCCTTCTGTTTCTTTTTTTCTACTTCCATTTGACTCTTTTTCGTAAAGACGGTAAGCTAATGGCTCAAAAACTAGACTCAACCGTATACGAAAAGAATGTGTCAAATGGTAGTCCTTGAGACCTAGAACACATTGCACATACCCTCAAGCAGTTTTATGAGACGTTAAAAAGTCGTTTAAAAAGACGTTGCAATGTGGTGTTTTTCTCGTATATTAAAATGTTCATATGTGAAATTACTTCGAGTCCAGCTACCGAGCTATAAGGTGCGACTGAAATCAACTTGTAAAACTGGTATTGGTGACGTGGTTTTGCCACCTTACAAACCAATAATATATATCTATATTTCGTTTTGTATTCAAATAACCTGCATCACATTCATTTATATAGTTTGTATCTTGTAGAATAAATTGTTGTTAAATAATATTTAAAAGTAAATTTTGTGTATAAATTTTTAAAAATTGAAAAGTAAAAGACTAATTTATTTATTATTCATAAAAGGATAAATTTAGTCTTCTTACATACTTTCCAGTAATAACCTGAATTAAAATTTTTTAACCTTAGTTAGAAAGGTATTATTGAAAATTTCAAAGCGTTAAAAAACGATTGTAAAATTTTACCTCTCACTGAAAAGCATTGAATTAAGATCCAAAAATTTGAAATTTCAAATAACATAGTTCATTTATATTATAAAATGTGTAAAAAAAAAAAAATTATTAAATTTCGGTTATTAATTATCAAGTATAGTCTCGAAAATACAATATTTTTTATTTGATTGAACCATTATGACACTACAAATTTAAATCTTCCTATAAAAAATGGAAAAATTTTGTTCTTTCACTACAATATATTAAGATAAGATCCAAACCTCTCAACTCTTAATCAACGTGATTTATATATATATATATATCCAAATAATTTAGAAACAAATTATCAAGTCAAAATTAATTACTGTTGATAATCAACTTCAACTTTAAATATCTCAAAAAATATTCATTATGTTTCTACTGTAATATTCTAAATTTTCATTTTATAATATTAATTTGATGTGAGGTTATGAGAATTGTTTAAAAGGTGAGACAAATGAATTTATGAAATGGCTAGGTAGTTGGAATAAAATAGCACCATAATTTTTATTTATATTAAAAAATATTAATGTAATTTATTGAATTAATTCGGTGACCCTGTTCGCACACACTTTCACACACACATTATTCACACAATATATTTTACAACCTTGTTTTACTTGTTGCTCTGGATAATGACGTTGACAATGATGATGATGTTGTCTGGGTTGATCAAGCCCGCTGATGACAAATTATATTGTCTGCTTTATTCAAAAACCAGTTACCAAAGATATCAGATTGTTCCAAGTACTTGTGTTAATGTTGTTGATATGGACAATATATTGGCGGTGAATTTCACCGAGTGAACGCCGTTCCGAATGCCAATAATATTGTTCAGCTAATTTTCACTTGTATAATTTTAAAATAAAATTGTTGTTGTTGTTGTTGTAATAATACTGATGGACACAACAACCCTCAGGTTATTCGAGGAATTGTCCAGACAATGTATATGTAAGTTCTTATTCAACCACGTTTTTATTACTCTGGTTTTAATTTTATTGGTAAATTTTAATTATACTTGTTGGTTGATTGCTACTTGCCGGCAGCATGGAAAAAAATAGCACCGTCTCTTCAGACGGTCTCTCCGTCGCCATTTTACCATGGAGACTTTCTCTCCTCTCTCCTCTACATTCACGCATCCACACATTAAACACATACATTATTCACTGATGTCACGTAGGGCCACCAGTATAGCCAGATTATTATTATATGACTATGTTGCACGCTACACTACTTTATTGATATCAAATATATATGAATCAACAGAAAAGAATTTCTTTCATTATTTTCCACTGCATATTTAAGATCAAAACATTTGTAAATTTTTTTATTATTAAATATTAATGTCAGGTAAGAAAATTAATGGGAAAAAATTCGTATTCGTAAGGCTTTATGTTTACCTTGTGTTTAAAATGTTAAAGATAAAACTTACCAAAAACGTCACTTAAAACTAACCAAAAAACCAAATAACCACAATAATCACGAAAGTCCAAATAATCCAATTAATCCATTGATGTTGATCTGGGCCTGAAATGGTAAATCTTAAAATTAAGTTAAGGGGTTTGCCTGGAATCGTTCAGTATGCTGGTTCGTGGAGAGAGGGCCGGGTAAAGAATGATAAAATTTTGTCACTGAAAATGTGAAAACAAGGGGAAGTACAATAAATTACTCAACAAAACAATAATTATGGCACACAATTCACAAGTTTATTTATTGATTAAACAATCAAAGTATCAGAAATTATTACTAAACACAAAGTTGAAGTTTATCAAAAATTATTAAATATTATTCAATTGAACACAAATAACAAGATTATGAGGCCTGACTTCGAGTCATGGACCTTGACAAGAAAAAGAGTAATATAAAATCAATAATTAAGCAAAACTAAAAGATAATAATTAATGAAAAAAATGCGGTAAGGCTGACCAACTGTACATGAAAAATAGGGGATTTTAGGGAGAGGATGACTCCTGCTCCTTGGGTTTGGGTATGGAAGGCTCCAACACCGGGGAGGGGTAAAGACTATTCGAGATTCTGGGATGACTCGCCAAAAACTTCGAACCTACAGGTCTGAAGGCAAAAACCGGAGAGAGAGTATGTGGCTGGATCACCCTCAGCTTGAATAACTTGAGGGGTTTCCCTTTCCCCAGCAATATTCCTCTTTCTGTTTGGCCAACTTCACTCGATAGTATAATAATAATAATAATAATAATGAGGAGTGATTTTAAGGTAGGCGAGTGTAACTAGTCACAATATATTATATTATATATGTATATTATATGTATATTGAATATTTATTTTTAATTTATTTAATCAATCATGACATGATTGTTTGTAACTTTCAAGGTAGCTTTTTTGGAAGTAAAGAAAATATTAAAGAAAACAACAAACAATTGTCAAATCTATGCTGCTATTTTTTGATTCAACTTTGACTAAATTTAAATAATCAGATTGAATCGTTTTTTTTTCCACTTAGTCACTTTTATTTCCTCTTTTAAAAATATATTTGACTCTTGGGACTTATTACGTTTTTTTTTTTCAATTTTTCTTCATTTTTATTTTCTACTTTTTTTGATGAAGTTATCTCAATTCTTTGGGTATTTTTTATTCTAGATCAGAGGGTGGTCGAAAAAAGAAAGATCGGCGAGGGGACAGAGGACTGCAACTCGGTCGGTAAAACAGAGATAGTAAAGAAATTTTTCGTTCGAATTCCCAGTTGTTGATAATGCAGAGATCGTAAAGAAATTTGAATATATCATTTGATGGTGTGAATTCCCAGTTGTCATGTGTCAGTAATACAGATTTGGAAAAATTTTGTCATTTTAACGTGTGATTTCTCATGTCTCATATCCCATGCCTCATGTCTTATGTCTTATATCTTATGTTTTATATATCGTTTGACGGTGTAAATTCCCAATCACCATGTGTTGATAATACAGACTCGACCGGAAAAAAATTAAATTTTGTCATTTCATAGTGCAATTTCTCATGTCCCATAACCTATGGCATAGCTCAAGTCTTAAGTCTCATGTCTCATGTCCTACATACTGTAACGAGATTTGGCAGATCTCACGCTCCTGAAAATGATGAGAGGTCTGGTCTGAGGGGTTTTATCGACTAAGACGCTAATTAATACCACCGGTTTGTGAGTGGCCTCGGTAGTGACATCTATTTTCGCCTGAATGTCAGTGTTGACTTGGTAGACATCCGCCACGAGCAGATGATCAGGATTTTGACCCTGGCTACGTCAGATTCGTATCCTCTACTTCGACACTCCCACCGGATAGTCGCATCGGGTGTGCGCACAGATGGTCGTATGGAGTGGATCAAACGGTAGTGGGGATCGAGAGTCCATAAAACTGGTGATCGCTGGCATCTTACTGCCAGTCGTCGACCGGCTTTCGGAGCTGGCTGATGGCACCGGAACTGGTGACAGTCCCCGGTTGGCTTCCGATAAAGCTAGCTAGTGGAGTTGGCTAGTGACTTGGTGATGTCGACAAGCTCCTATGGAGGAGCTAGTTGATATCACTGGTGGACCTGGCATGACTCCTTGGTGGAGTCAGCCGACATAGACGATGACGTCGACTGGGTCTTAAGGTGGAACTAGTTGATGTCACTGATAAGTCCAACCAAGCTTCCGATGCGTGGTGCATGCTTCCGGGGCTGATTTACGATGTCGCTATGCTGCATAGGTAGGAAGTTGTATATCACTCGCTCTCTCGCTCTAGTGTGGTTACTTACTGTCAGGGTAACCTATAGTCGAGTAGTCAGATGCATAGAGTGGTCCGGCGTAAGACCAGCGTGGCTGCGAATGGACTTTATGTTCGACTACTTGGTGCACTAGAGTGAGTAGGCAATAGGAGGATATTTGGTAAAGCCTGCGAGGTACGAATATCCTTGTTCTCGTATTGACTTAGGTTATCCGAGTTAGTTAAACCAAAGTTAATGTTCACGGTAACAACCGCCTCCGCGGGGTGAGGTTATTACGCCCCCGGCCAATACTAAAAATCATATACATTTTAGTAATGGTGCCTGAGTGCCGTTTTGGAACCAGTATGGTGGACCGCGCCCCTCTACCATTTCTTGCTGAACTAGTCGCTACCGAAATTGCCGTCAGCGGCCATTGCTCCCGCAACTACCCCACGGTCTATTGGTTGCCGTTATACACCAGCTTGATCCCTCCTGGCGGTAAGAGAGGAGGATGGTGAGGAATCCTTGTTGATCCCATAATAAATGAGGCTTCTACTTTATCGGTGGAAAAATTAGTTACAATACATATATATTTTTAGATTGGATATTGCTGTAGCTAAAAAAAATTTATTTTATATTCGGTTGACACATAAAACTTTCAATCGGAGTCCCGTTAGTGACACAAAAAGGTCGAATAAAGATTTGTCTTCATTTTGAATACTCATAAAAACTCTAAAATTTTATCCCGTATCTAAAATTCATAAGATGATATTATTGTAAAAGTAAATAACTAATAATATCAAATTATAAAATTAATAGTAATATGCAGAGCCGGAAAGTTTGTCTGTTATTTCAGTTTGCCGTAGATACCATGGCAACATGGTGAAATATAGTTAAAAAAAAAGACGATCTCAACCTCGTACATGGAAAAATTGGCCTCTTAAAAATAGCCCTTTAAAATGGCCTTATATTTTTGGCTTCTTAAAAATGGCCTTAAAAAATGGCCTTATGTTTTGGCCTTATGTTTTTGCCATGGCCATTTTTTCCATGTACGAGGTTCAGATCGTCTTTTTTTAACTTTATTTTACCTTGTTGCCATGGTATTTACGGCAAACTGAAATAACAGACGAACTTCCCGGCTTTGGTAATATGTTATCCCGGGATAGAATTTTATAATCTTTATAGGTATTTAAAATAAAGATGAGTCATTCTTTGACCTTTTTTGTGTGCCACTAGCAGGACTTATAAATATTCTAATCGACAGTGGCTAAGTATTTAAAAAAAAGACTCTGAAATATTTTGCATGCATAAAAAAAGCCTATTTTCAATATAAAAGGCTTATAATTGGATCTTCAGAGTATTTAAAATTAAGCCGCTTAAGTATTGTGAAAATACATTATTATTTCATATTGAACGGTTATACGAAAAACATACCCGAAACTAGCAGGATTTGAAACGACGAACGACACATCTCTTGAATTTCTAAATAAACACTTTAGTCCACTCGGCCAAGAGACCACAACATAGTCACAAAACTATGTCTCTAAAGAAAATTATTTTATGGAAAAATATATGATATTCGAGAGACGCATTCTTTGACCTTTTTACAAAAACACTACTACAATTCTATTGAGAATTATCGAGGTTTCCGTTGTTATTACATAGTCAGCGTAACGTTACTTAATCGATAACTCTCGATAAAATAATCGCAGCAACTCCATGTAGGGCTCGAAAGATATGTCTTTCAAATACTCATCACCTGTATATAAAATTATTTTTTTATGATTTATAGTTTTTGAGGAAAAAAAAAAATATAAAGATTTTTTTTTTTTCATTTTTCGATTTCGATGTATTTTACTTAGAAAAAAAAATTAATAACGAGTTGTATCGGTTAGAGTGTAATAGAGTTCTAAATAACGCTAAATTTGAAGCTAATATGAAGGCTCCACGAGCATTTTATCAGAAGTTATTGAAAGTACCGTATTAAAAATAAAACCGCTCATTTTAAGAAGCCATTCTGAAAAGCCATTTCCATGAGCCTTTCTCTATCGCATTTTCCAAAAACTTTATTACCAGAAAAAAAAAAAAACTGATAAACATAATTCTATTTACAGAATCGCGTAACACAGCCACAATGGCCCTAGTCGGAGTATTGAAAATTTTCAATATTCAATGGGTAACGCGGGACACCAGTTCCAACACACGTTACCAGATCTCTTTGCAATATTGTATTAGATTCTGAAGTTACTATTCCTTGCTATATACAGAGTGTCCCATTTTAATTTATCAATGGATTTTTTTCGAAAAATATAGCTTAAATTGTAAAATGTTTTGAGTAAAAGTTGTAGGGTTTGGAGGGGGACGAAGAAAAAAAAAAAAAAAATACGAAAAATCCAAAATGTCGGAGTTTCCGATATAAACATAGTTTTTTTAAATGGATACGGCATTTTTTTTTTGCACCAAAACGTTTTCTACATCAAAACTAACACTTTTTATTTGAAAAATTTTTCGATAAAATCATTTTTTTTTCGGGCCAATTTTAACTGTTTATGGATTTTCCTGAAAAAATATGGGTTTAATTAAAAAATGATATTTAGAAAAGTTGTAGCGCCCAAAAAGACGAAAACGAAAAAAAAAAAAAAAATTCCGAAAAAAAATCAAAATGGCGGAGTTAGAAGCATAAACCAAATTTTGAAAAAAAAGCGATTTTTCCGGAAAATTTTATTTAGAAAAAGTGTTAGCCTTGATGTGAACAATATTTTAATAAAAAAAAATTCCACCTAACCTCGAAAAATAATAGAGATGCACACGAGACGAGACGAGACGAGATTTGATCGAGTCTCGTCTCGGTCTCGAAAAATGACTAAAACAACAGTCTCGTCTCGGTATCGTCTCGGCTGAAAAAATCAGAGTCTCGTCTCGGTCTCGTCTCGAGTAAAAAAAATTGGAGTCTCGTCTAGTCTCGGCTGTATAAATATAAAGTGAACAAAAGTAAACTTTTTTTTTTTTATTATACCAATACAACGTTTTAAATATATACATTCTTATAATATATGCATATAAAATATTTTATGTTACAAGGGCAGTGGGAATAATGTGTGAATTTCCAAAGCGTAAGAGGGGTAGTGCGCTTTTTGGAAATTCACACATTATTACCACTGTCCCTAGTAACATAAAATATGGTTCGTTACATGTGCCCAATCAGAGAGCCCGCTCACAACTCATTTGGAGGGGAATCACTCGCCAAGGCTCGTGCTTGCCCCTCCAAATTCGTTGAGAGTACACTCTCTGAGTGGGCACTTGTAACGAAATATACTATTTTTTTTCTTTTTTATTCTTTTATAACGTATGAGTACTTTATTAGTTTTTTTTCAATTATTAATTAAGAATGAATATTGCATTTATTTTAACTCAAAAATTACGTATCGATTGTACTGAACAACAAACAAAAAAAAAATATATAAAATGAATATAAATTAATAATAAATAAATCAAGTTTAAATTAAAAAAAAAAATGCTTATTTATACTTTGATTTAACATATATAATGAAGATGTTCTTTATTTATTTCGTACGTCTAAATCAAAATATAATTTACCATTATTTTTTTAAATTAAGCTGGATTTCAATTTAATTTTTATTTATTTTATATATTTTTTTGTTTGTTTATAGTTATTATATAGATGCAATATGTATAAGAACTTAATACTAAAAAAGGCACCACAAAAAAAAAAAAAAAAATTAAGAAAACCAAATTTGATATTATTGATGACACGGCGAGACTCTCGCGAGAAGTCTCGGACTATTGCTAGTATCGTCTCGGTCTCGTCTCGCCTCAAAAATTGTCAGTCTCGTCTCGGTCTCGTCTCGAGTTCGCGAGACGAGACGAGAAAGTGCCGAGACTGGTCTCGTCTCGTGTGCATCTCTAAAAAATAAAATGTTCATGCCGGAAACTCTGCTATTTTTGAATCAAATTTTTTTTTTTTTTGTTTTTTGTTTTTGTCTTTTTGAGCGCTCCAACTTTTTTAAATAACTTTTTCTAATTAAAGCCATATTTTTTCAAGAAAATCCATAAACAGAAAAAATCGGGCCGAAAAAAAAAGTGATTTTATCGAAAAATTATTCAAATAAAAAGTGTTAGTTTTGATGTAGAAAACGTTTTAGTGCAAAAAAAAAATTGCAGTATCCATTTAAAAAAACTATGTTTATACCGGAAACTCCACCATTTTGAATTTTTCGAATTATTTATTTTTTTTTTTCTTCGTCCCCTGATAAATTAAAATGGGACACTCTGTATATTTGTTAGGGTTAAAATAAAAGAACACTGGATACATTTTGATATAAAAAGACTTAGAATTAATCGAAGTTTAAGCAGGTTGCCCTATTAGTCGAGCTTAATAATGTTTCTCCTAAATTTCATATATATAATATATATATTATATATAACTTAAGGCGGCATGATACCCGATTCTGCGTTACCATCAAGAAAAATAACACAAATTTTTATTTGAACTTTTTTTGAAAATGATGATCAGATTTATTATAACAATTGCTAATGAAGAATTAATTGATACATTCAAACACAAGGTATTGGATCCCTGGTGAAAATAATTTTGACTAATTTTGTCAAATAATTATGAGAAACCTTGTCAAATTTAGTCAAAATTTGTCAAAATTTGGCAAATTTTTAGAGGAAATTGGGACTCTTCAATTTACGACAATTACAGGCAAACTAATTTTGTGAAATTTTGGCAAAACTAGACAAAATTATTTAACAAATTTCGTCAAATTAAAAGCAATTTTGTCGAATTTTGCTAAAATTATTTGAATGAAAAAAAAAAACCTCGTTATGTTGTCTGCATAATTATATTATGTACCCAATTTCTGACAGTTATATACCTTTTTTATAAGTTTAACACATCATCTATAGAAATCTGTCTATCTGGAAAATATTACCATATGAGTGATGGATATATGGTTTTCTTTATATACTAACAGAACATTATATGCCTGCATGCGAGAAACATTCATCAATATATTATTTTCTATTTTCTTCTGATTGATTTATATTATCAGTAGCAAAGATGGTAACAATTCGACGATACCTTCCAGTTTATAGATAAATTTTTAAAAATTATCAAATTCATGAAGTTTCTTTTAAATTAACGGTTTAAAGAAAATTTGGCAAAGTTTAAGAAAATTTGTTTAATTTTGTCTAATTCCGACAAATTTTGTCGAATGTATTCAAAATTTATCAAAAAAAAAACTATATATAATAAACTATATATAAACAGTACAATCCAACTGTATTGTAGTTGTTACTGCATAATAATAAAACCATGATGTTGCAATATTAATTATTAATTAATTATTGATAATGATATTGAAAAATCGTTTGTCATTGAATTATCATCTTGATAATGCACAATTTGATGGTTCTCTTTATATCCTCGTGATTCAGTGACTGATGATGGTGTAAAAAAAAAAACATAAATAACAAATAATTCTTCGATATATCAAGTATCAGCTGTTGTAAATAAAGATTCGAATAATCTTGATATTTTATATAATAATGTTGCCTAATTAAATTCACCGTCTGGATAATATATATTACTAACACATAAAAATAATTGTTGTACATTTATACTAAATCTATCGAATCTAACAGTTTTTTTAATATTACATCCATCATTTGTCAATGATTAATCAACAAATATATTAAATAAAAATCAACGTAATACTATTCAATATTTTCCCAATTTGTTTAAATAATGATCTTATAAAATTGTAGTATTTCAGTATCATTTCATTCATCAATATACCTCAGTAAGTTGTTTTCTTGATCCGATTGATATGTATTTCTATAAAATTTGAAACAACCAGATAGAAGGTGAAATGAATTATTACATTTTTTTGAATCTATTCATAGAAATTGACTGCTAATTGATTCATCTAAGTTTAGGAAGTGGACATATGAAGTTTTACCGATAGTGCAAAAATACCATATGATACGTACGTTTACAATATGCTCTATATAATAATTGTTCTTGTTTTGTACATTGAGTTATTAAAAATTATTCTCGATGTATAATTTGTTACTGTTTTTACTACAATGATTTTAAACGTGAACTGACATTTAAATCACTACGACTAACATCAAAATAATAATGATGATAAAATTACATCGAAATTTTTTTTTGAAATATAAAATATATATTTTGATTTTAATTTTTTTTCTTACATTTAATACTATACTTACTCTCTTTCCTTCGTTTATTTGATCTAGTATTGATTAATTATTTATTTCCAGTTATTTAAACAAAATTAACTCATCGAGAAATGAATTCACAAAAGTTTAAGACCCGTGATTTCACTTTACAAAACCAAAGAGTTTTCTTATACATACTTACTAGTGACTTGTTATGATATTCACTTCCAAGATTCACTATTATTACTCGTCACATGTTCTTCATGTCAATATTTCGCCGACATCGCTCTTTCAGAATGCTGAAAACGAAATCATAGTGGAAGTCAAACTATTTCCACTAGAGGTAGAACCTTCAGTCATCACTTATAAACGACTAGTGATGGTCGATTTTTTCATCTTTCTGAAATGTATATCGAATTAAAAATATAAAAATTGCAAATAATCCGTGCTATTATCAAACAAAATTTATGTATGAATGACGATTTATATACATATATGTATGTATATCAACACAAATCTCAAGAATAAAACAAATACGATTAATATTAAGTCTCCTCCAGTCTTCAAAATGACAGTAAATTTGTCCAAAATGGACTTAAGAGGGAGTAATGCCGGAAAAGAATCCCCACTTGGGAATATATGAGCGTAGTTAGTTCGAACGTAAATTAAATAATATGCATGAATTTATGTCGACATTTTAGAAGTGATTCTAAGACTAAGAGGGCGTTTTGTGGCTCTTTTTTTCTATACCAATTTCAAAATTGTGGCTAAAAAAAATTTAAAAAAAAACACAGTTCAAGAGAAGGGCCTTGCATCATTTTTTTCCGATGAATTCTAGTAAAATGTCATTGCACTGTAGTGATTTTATTTTTTATTGGAAGGAAATCCGTATCATTTAATTACCGCGATGATTTATTGAAATGTTATAGATAAATATTCCAGGAAGCTCGTTTTACCAAGCCTGACTATTATTAGGTTTTGACTATGATGCCAGGCTTTTGCAGGGACTTTGTATTAAGTCTCGAATATTTATATTAAAAACTTTTACTGACTCATCCATGAATACCCGGTGGTCGACATGATAGAGAATTGAAGACCTAGGATTGATCCCCCGTCACGCCGTTTTTTTTTATTCAAATTATTATCGTTAATTCTATTTGTAACGCGTGAAAAATAATAATGTTAAAAATTATAAAGTAATAATAATAGTAGTGTATCTATAGGCGTTCTAGATCAGAGGGAGGTCGAAAAAAGGTAGATTGGCGAGGGGACTGCGACTCGGTCAGTAAAACAGAGATGGTAAAGACATTTTTCATTTGAATTGTTGTTGATACTGCAGAGATGGTAAAAAAATTTGAATATATCATTTGATGGTGTAAATTCCCAATTGTCATATGTCGGTAATTAAAGTCTCGTTTGAAACGTTGAAGAAAGCAGTCGTGTTTATGGCAGCTCCGTGTTTACAGTTGTTTTCTTTAAATAGTGTCTTGCGAATGCAAAGTGTATATAAAAATTAAATAAATACAGGGTTTGTCGAACTCGATTTTCCGGAAAAACAAACAAAAGAAAAAAATTACAATGGGCACTTCTCATAACAGAAGATCACCTATTAATCAGTTCAACATTGAATGACAATTTCAAAGTTTACAATCAAACAGTCAAACTTATTATGAAGCAGCTGAACGTTCTTCATTTCCTACAAAAGATCAAGCAATTGTCATTAAGTTCAAAAATAATAATAGCAATTTACAAACGGAAGAAAAAATAGACTTAGCCATTAACAAAATTAGCCCTGATTATTGTCCCACTACTCCTCTTTTTATTCTTCTTTGTCAACAAAATACAACATTACAAGATAACTTTAGTTTCATAGAGTTTAATTATTGCCTGAATACAAGAAAACCGTCTCCAGGTATGGATAGTATTGATTATAATTTGTTAAAAACACTTCCAAATAAATATAAACTAATTTTACTCGATATATTCAATGAAATGTATAGAACTGCCAATTTTCCTTGTTCATGGTGTAAACAATATATTCTTTTTATAAATGAACCAGATAGGAAAAACGTAAGATTAATAGCAATACCTTCTAGTATTAGTATAACACAATTTGCAGACGATATAACAATATTTACTAAAAATAAATTAAACACCAAAAGCGTCAAAATAATGAATAAAGCTTTGAATATTTTGTACAGTAAACTGAGAGCTATAGAATTGGATTTATCCCCACAAAAGTCAACCCTTTTACACTTTAATAAAAAGTAAAAAATTCCAGAGAAAATTTCACTTAATATTGATGGTACTCATATAAAGGTAACAAATAAAACTAAATTTTTAGGCATTATATTTGTTCAAAAATTGACATTCAAGCATCACATGAATGAAGTACAAAAAAAGTGCTTTGAAGCACTAAATTCAATCGAATTTCTTAAAGGAATTTGGTGGGGCACGGATCCCGAAACCTTGATAAAAATTTATAAAGCATTTATTCGACCTCATATAGAGTATGAATTGTTTACTTATTTTCCAAATCAAAAAACATTAATTAACAAACTTGAAAGCATTCAATATGCAGCAATTCGTCTTGCTCTTAGATATAGAATAAACACACCTACAGATATATTACTCTCAGAATCAAAAATACCATTCTTGATAGAAAGAATTAAATATCTCTGTCTTAATTACTTGATCAAAATTCAATCCAACACTGGCACTCAGGTTACTTAAACTATCACGGAATATTGTGATAATAATAAACGTAAAAAAAAAAAAACCAAATTCAAAGCAATTAAAATTAATGACAACTCTATTTGCGAAAAAAAAAATTATGTCATACATTATAAAATTTAAAACTATATTTGGGTCTAGGCATGAAGTTGAACAAAATCCATTGTATATTGAAATTTAAACAAAGCTCATGGCTGAAAAAATATATTGATTTTAATACTGGTATGCATCAGCAAGCAATCACAAAAAATTTTTTCAAATTAGTTAACAACAGTGTGTATGGTAAAACAATGCAAAATGTAAGAAAAGAAAAAGATGTTAAAATAGTGACAAAACGAGAAGGTCGCTATGGAGCAAAATCACTAATAGCAGACCGGTTTTCACAGCTGCTCAGTTTATAAAGATGACATTGCAATTATTGAAATGTCAAGAGTTGAAATCATTTTTAATGAACCAATTTATTCTGGATTTACAATACTAGATCTTTCAAAAATCTGGATCTAAAAAAAAATTCAATCACAATGATGTCAAAGCACTTTACATGGATACTGATTCACTCATTTTAAATTTCAAAGTTTGTGATATTTATGAAAAAATAAAGGAAAATTTAAAAAGATTTAACACATCAGATTATCCACCAAATAATATTTATGATATGCCAAGAGTCAACAAAAAAGTTATTGGTCTGATGAAGGATGAAAATGATGGTAAAAATATGACTGAATATGCTGGTTTAAGAGCCAAATCATATAGTTATAAATTATTCGAGCTATGGGTACATTATCATCTGCTTGCAAACACACAAATAATTGGTTGACGAACAATTATCATGGGCTGTTATGGAACTCAGGAGATGTTGATTATAACGAACATGGAAAAATTATAAATAACAGCCTTGAGTCATCAATTTACATATATGTAAAAGGTCATGAGAAAAAAAAATGGTTCAGCAATATTTTAAAAGACGATAAAACTATTATCGATTTGATTAATACAGATTGTCCAGCGCATGGCAAACTACCTACTAAGGTATGTCAAAAAAACTATGTTCACCATCTGAGTTATCATCTCAATTTATGGACTCTTACTTGTGCATTGGATAATGTACAAAAATTGAGAGCATGGTTCCGAACTACCTGGGGATCGGTTTCATCATTGAAAAAATCGATTCAGCTATTTTGTAATCTTGAGAGTCTGGAAAAAATGGCAACAAAAGATTCTGCAAATTAACTAGAGAGATATATTTTTCTGCTTACACCAAACTCAATTAATGTTGTATGGGACGAATTGCCAGAAAAATTTAAAACAAAAAAAGATTTTCTTCAATATAAACGCTGCATTGAACATTATCATCATCAAGAAGAAAAATCAGACGAATTTGATGGGACATCACCCATGATAAAAGATTGTACATTATGTCAAAATAAAAATAAAAAGATGAAAAAAAATTTTTAACATACATTGTTGGTTCGTTTATTTTATTAATAATTTTTGATTTTAAGTAATATATAAGGAGAAAATAATATATACAACAATTTTTTTTTTTCATGTAGGTACATTATTTGATTTTTTTCATTCTTTTACATATTGTTATAAATATAGGATTAGTAAGTTTACAGGCATATTAAATATATATACAACAAGCTTGCGTACTGAACCACTAATTGGATTATATTCAACAATTCGATCAAGTAAAATCAAACAATAAGCTGATGTTTGAGCTGGAAATCGTGTTATTGATTCAAATTCAAGTCGAATATCTACTGGTTCAGATTTTAAAAATTCATTTTGCTTTGAACAATCTATGACAATAAGTAGTGCTTCTTCTAAAAATTTTTGTCTTTTAAATAATGGTTGTGGTGTTTCTGTGTAATAGTAGGAAGCTCGAAAATATGCAAACATATTATATAATAATGAGAATTGATTATGAGCAAAGTCAATATTCAAATTTCCATAAGGATATGATTGTGAATTTAAAAACAGCTAAACATCAGGCAAGTGACAATGATCGAAAACACTGGAATTGTTTGTCACAGAGTTTTTTCGTCCTGTTTGGAAGCCTAAAATTATGTATCTTGGTTTTTCTAAACACTGGAATTGTTTGTACGTGCTGTTTTTCAAATTAGTTGCAGGTAACAGTGGATACTCGTACAATTTCCATGTACGAAAACAGATTGCTATGGATGGATCCTTCGCAATGTGATTTTAAAGTTGAATTTTCTGCTTATCAGACACTTTGATATATGGAACAATCTATTTCACCTTTTGAAGTTTAATTTGTATTTTTTCGCCACTTTTTTCTTCCGCAGGTTGTTCTCGTAGACAGACATTCACATCACTATTTGCTCTTATTAAAATAAGTTCATGTTTTGCATTTATAATTATTTTTTTATAATCTTCAGCAAATCCTAGCAGCAGGATCAGTGGTATTGATATATCAAAATAACCATTTGAATCGAATAATGATTCTTCATCAGACATTGACCATCCGGCATTCTCCAATAATGATTTTTAATTTGGACTTAAGGAGGTTATGCACAAATTACTCTTTTTTTAAAAAATATAATGAGAATGTTCTGAAATTTTGTACACGAGTAGATCTTTTCATTCTGAATACAACGGTATAATTATTTTCTTATGTTGATCGGTTAAATTTTTTGTAATTAATTATTGAAAATAATATTTAACATTGGCTCTTATGGAGATTTCAACCATTTTTTTCGGATAGAAAAAATGATGAAAAAGTCTTGAAAAAAATCACACATATACTAGAAACCGAGTTTCATTAATTGCGCGAAAAATTTTCATATGTTGATCGGTCAATTAATGAGTAATTAATTATAAACTTTACAAAAATTAGATGTGGCAACGTATGGCATGTTCAAACACACACACATACCCGCAGTCCCATATATTGTATATGGGGCGCAGGCGCTTTTCACTTTATTTTTTTACAGTGTAGTCGGATTTCAGTTTTGTCTGTGACGTCAGAAGCGCCCCGCAACACCTGCAATGAATTTGTGCATAACCTCCTTAAGGAAATATATCCTTTCATAAGAGTCGTAAGACCAACATTTTTGCTCCGATCAATTTCAATTGCATTTATCTAATAGCGGATTTCTTCAAACATGTGTGCTATTGCCATTCGTACACGGAGAGAAAAAAATATTATGTTTTACTATGCTACTATAGTACCGGTGGATGTTTTCGGATTTTTAATAAGATATAATATTTTTTTTATACTTTTTATTATTTATTTTATATATTTTAATAAAGGCACATATTGAATTAAATCATTTGTAATCAAACTATGGAACAAGATTTTTTTTACTGAAGACATAGTCGAAAGTACTAACGAAATCTTTTTTTTTTAATAAACTGTAGATACAAATTGCTATGTGTAAATTAATATTTATTATGTTAGCATATTAGAATTGACAATTGACGCTCGTTAAAATAATCATTCGGTACCTAAATTCGAACAATATTATTTATACTACTCATCAATTTTAAAAAATACGATTCCCGATTTAATTTTTATTTTGTGTTTCATATTAATTACGATATTTGAAGCGAATTTTACTATGTTCACATAGTAAAAAATGCAGAAAGACGTAATATCAAACAAAAGAGTCAATTTTACATTAATTCCAGTTTAGTCCCGTAGCTGAGCGGTCTAAAGCGTATCCGACACCACGTCAATACATACTTCGCCGGTTCGATCCCCGGTCAGAGTGTGAAAAAAAAAAAAAAAAAACAAAACAAAATAAAACAAAAGCTTCTGCGTTAATAATACAACAGAAAAAAAAATGACAAATTTTTAAAATATTTTTTTAATCAAATATATTTTTGACTATACAACATAGTACTTTTTATTTTAAACATGGCCATTTTTACGATTAAGTTTTATGATACTTACTACGTCTGATTAAAATTCTCAAACGTAGTAAAACTCACTGTTTACATGATAAATGTTGCTAAATTTCCCAAAACATCCACCAGTACTATAAAACATAGTAAAATCCAGTGTTTTTTTTAGTAATGGGCAATCGATTCATCAAAAATGATCGGTTCTTGTATACTCAAAATTTCATCTATGGTATAATACAAAAAAGCAACAAAATGATACTTTAATTTCCGAAGATGTTGTTGACGTGGACTGAGACCGAGACTCTTAAAAAACTAAATACTCTGATTTTTTTTTTGGCAAAATGGCTCGCATTTATAGCTTTGCCTAATTATTTTATTATTATGTTTATTCTTTATTTCTTTTCTTTTTTTAAGAACGATGCCCATATTTTTTATTTTCTTCCTATTCGACACTTTAAATGTGTAGTCGAATTGTGATAGTTTCTACACGGAAATTCACAATTTCACCATCTTGATCGACAATTTTTAATTACAATTGATGTATTTCTTGCACTGTGACTGGAAGATAAATGACATGAAATGGTACTTCAACAATCCTATAGCCAGGAGGCTACAAAAAGAGACCTAGTCCTCTTATATAAGGAGATAAAAATAATCCTTTGCCCAATACAATTAATTCCATTTTCTTATTATGACGTTGATTTTCTCGTAGTAATTTTTTTGCTGCATGTACAACATTTATTGTCTTTGAAATTATTGCTGCACCACCCGTCATAGCACCGGATGCACTTAATCTAGCAAATAGTGGTATTAAAAATGGTAATAGACTACCATCACTGCTATTTTTTTTTATTCAATGAAAGAGGTAAAATTCGTGGTAAACGAATTTTTTCTTTTCCACCGGCTTTTCTAACAGCAACACGTGCACTTTCCAGAACTGTCTTTATTGGATCTGTGATTCCAGGTTTTATAGATTGTTCTGATATATCTATAATCCTGTTGAGGCTTGTTCAATACTTTTTATATTTTTGTTTTGGAATGATTTTATCTTTTTTATCATTCTTTTTAGTTGTTTGTATTTTCTTGATTTTATGATGAATTTTTTTATTCCTATTGATTCTATTGAAACCCATACCAAGTTTCGTTTTTAAATTCATTGCAGTTGTCACACCCCAAGCTACGGCTCTTTCACCAAGTGACGAATCTTTGGCAAATAAACGTTGCCAAGCTTTATCGGCGAGTATTTTATCAGCTCTATGTCGTTCCTCGAGATTGTCAGGATTTTTTGAGTAGCTTATATCATGCTCACGACAATGTTCATCCAACGGATTAACACCGCGATCACCACGAGCTAATCTTTTATCGAGCTTTGTACCCGGACCACAATAATTATACTGTGGAACGTGTAATTCAAATGGCAGGCTATTGATGATACTGTTCAACAGACCACTTCCTTTTTTTTTTTTTATCTTTTTTTTTTGCACGTTGATGCTCAATCATTGTCTTTGAAGAACTAACTTCATTCAATAAATCCCAAGTATTTATATGTTTTAACGTTAGTACAGATTAGGCTAGCAGCTCGTTCAGTTGTAAAAAAAAAACATGGAATTTCAAGAACAACCATTGAAGTTGCCAGTCATCAATTTTGATCAAATTGTGCAAAAAACTGCTCGAAAGAAAATCATGTGAAAAAAGACATGGAAGTTTATTACCAAATAGTGTGAGAGGTGTATTTTGTAGACCTTCAAATTCTGGCAAAACAAACGCTCTTTTTGCATCAATAATTCACCCAAATTGATTGAGATTTGAAAATGTTTATGTGTATTCCAAATCGCTTAATCAACCAAAGTACAAATTTCTCGAAAAAATTATTAATAATGTTGAAGGAATTGGTTATTTTCCGTTCAATGAACATGAGAAAGTTATTCAACCTGAAGAAGCTAGACTAAATTCACTGATGATTTTCTATGATATATCTACAGAAAAACAAGATAATGTTCGAGCATTTTTTTGCATGGGTAGACATCAAACAGTTAATAGTTTTCATTTATCTCAGACCGATGCTCACATACCCAAACATTTGGTGCGAGATAATGCCAATTTTTTTGTACTTTTTCGTCAAGATGAAAGAAATTTAAAGCGTATATACAATGATCATGTAAATACTGACATAGAATTTGTAAAATTTTGCAATATATGCTCAACATGTTGGAATAATTTCATTTCAATTCCACAAAGAACCTTGTACAAAATTAGAAATAATATTTTCAGTGATGTTATTCAGTTAATTTAAATGTTTCAATGCTTTTGCAAAAAGTTTTGGTATTTCAAAAAATCTTTGAAGCGTTTCACTTATTGAAATAACTTGTGCAGTAACTGGTACATTCTTGTAAATGATTATATCATTCTCTTTGTCAAATTTATATCTATCACCCAGTTAGAGAGATAGATTCCGGTACAGTTAAAGTATCAAGATTTAAAATAAATAAAAAAAAAAAATCATAATTTGTGAAAATATCATCATGCAACTAATAATTATTTAAAGCATTAAAATTTGTTTACTTTCTTAAATTAACTTGAGTGTGTAAATCATTAACTACAAGTTTTATCAATTAATTCAAATCATCGATAAGTTCAGTGACCTTGACTCAAGGCAATAATTCATTGTCATATAATTTAGCAACAAAAAGAGTTATTCCTTCTTTTAAATTTGATTGATGATAATTGACATCACCAACAGCTTTTTCTCTGTCGTCTATAATTTTTTCAGTATCTTCACTATTATTCATTTCCATACAAAAATCATTCGTATCTTCCATATCAAAATTTTCAGTCTCTTTTAAAACACTTAAGCTAGTAATTTTCTCAAAATGAAAATTAATACGATATTTTTAAAACGTCCTAATTTGTGTATAAACTCGGTGGCAGGTTTTTTCTTGACATAGAAAAGTTTCTTCATTGTCATGTATAATATTTGTATGTTTCAAAAGCTTTTCATTATTTTTAAAATACTTTTCGCAAAAAAAGCAAATTACTGAACTACATGCCATTTTTCGAAAACAAAACAGAACCGATTATTTTAAATTTAAGTTAAATAACAAATTGACACGTTGTTTTTTATCCTTATGTGCTGCCTTATTTTGATACCTGATTTCCTGGATCGAAAAAGAAAATGTAGTACAATCGAAGGAATAATTGAAAATGAGTCAATTCACGTAGTAAAAATAACTGACAGATCATAAGTAATAACACTCCTCACATTCAATACAATTATAAATTTTTTATAACTTAAAAACTCGTTTTTGATCACACTGGAAAACGTTGATTTTTAATAATATTCCAGTTGCATGAGCTCAATACTAGGTGAATACATACACAATTACTGAAACTAATTCACATCAGTGTTTCAATTATTATCATGTAGAAATTCATTTTGATTTATTTTATTTTTACTGCCAATAAATGAATAATATACATATATATCTATTTTGTGAAATTTTATAAACTCATTCACCTTAAAGACTTCGATAATGTCGTCAAAGATAGTAGTATAATATTCCTTATTATTAATTACTTATAATTAACAATTTGATAATTATCAATTATTATTGAAAGCAATTTACTGTACTTTGACGACTCATTTTACAATATTTAGGATTTTGAACGTAAAAAAACAATTGAAAGAAAGATTGACTTTCCAAGGCAGTTGTAAATGATTGACTATACTTCCTGAATTGATCAGAAATTATAGTAATACAAAGCACAGAACAATAAAAATGTAACTAAAAACAATCAAAAGGATATATTGAGGGGAATATATCATAATCAAAATTCAATGTTTTGTGTCACATCAAAATTGAAAAAAAAATTTAAGATTGGTGATAAAGTGCGAATAAGTAAATATAAAAAAAAATTTTCGAAAAAGGCTACACTCCCAATTGGACAACTAAAGTTTTTACAATCACAAAAGTATTAAATCAATACCGATAACTTACAAGCTTGCTGACTATCAAGATAACAATATTAAAGGATGTTTTTATCAAGAAGAACTGAGTCCAGTAAGCTATATCTGGATATGAAGAGTGTCCCATTTTAATTTATCAATGGATTTTTTTCGAAAAATATAGCTTAAATTGTAAAATGTTTTAAGTAAAAGTTGTAGGGTTTGGAGGGGGACGAAGAAAAAAAAAAAAAAAAACTTCCGAAAAAAAATCAGAATGGCGGAGTGAGAAGCATAAACAAAGTTTTGAAAAAAAATCGATTTTTCCGGAAAATGTTATTTAGAAAAGGTGTAGCGCTCAAAAAGACAAAAACAAAAAAAAAAAATTTGTCTTTTTGAGCGCTACACCTTTTTTAAATAACATTTTTTACTTAAGGCCATATTTTTTCAGGAAAATCCATAAACAGAGAAAATCGGGCCGGAAAAAACGTGATTTTATCGAGAAATTTTTCAAATAAAAAGTGTTAGTTTTGATGTAGAAAACGTTTTGGTGCAAAAAAAAAATGCAGTATCCATTTAAAAAAACTATGTTTATACCGGAAACTCCACCATTTTGGATTTTTCGAATTTTTTTTTTTTTTTTCTTCGTCCCCCTCCAAACCCAACAACTTTTACTCAAAACATTTTACAATTTAAGCTATATTTTTGGAAAAAAATTCATTGATAAATTAAAATGTGACACTCTATATATCTTGTCGAAAAATTTTAAATAAAAACGTAAAAATAAAGTTCTTGTAAGATGGTTAGGTTTTGATTCCGAACATGATACATGGGAAAATAAATCAGAATTATAAATAATTCTATTTAATTGTAAATACTATTAATTGTATATAGGTATAAGAATTTTTTAATAAAAAATTATAACAAAATGAATTTTTCAAATGTATTTTATTTATTGAATATTGTGTGTATAGGCTTAGGCCAATTTTCTAATAATACAACTTGATTATTTTCTCCAATACATTGTAATGTTAAAAACTTTTTTTTTTTATTATAAAAATAATATTCAGCATTTTTTTTCGGTAAGAAAACAGTATATTTATTATTTATTTCGACCGATAGTCTTGCACCAGACTTTTTTGCACAGTAACTTTGAATTTTTGTCACAGCAGAGTAAACATCTTTTGTCAAATCTTTCAATAATTTACAATTTTTTTAAAGTCGCTTAGTCTTGGTGTTTGACAGTTTTATATTATAATCATCTTCTTTGTCTAGATAATAATAATTACATTTGAAAAAGAGGTCACAAACTTTTTTTTAATTTTTTTCGTTTTATGAGAAAATAAACTCACATTTGTTGTATTTTCCGCCCAAAAAAAGGAGTTCCAAGCATCCATCGATCGCTGCTTTCTCGATTTTCGTAAAATAATCATTATTTTTCATAAACTTGGCGATTCTGTCCTAATAAAAATTTAACATCTCAAATAAATATTGATTCTTTAGCTATAATTACAGCTATAGTTAAAAATCTAACGGCTAAGTAAATCGTATACATTTTTTGAAAAAATATCGATAATTCGAAAACTATTCGAGATATCGAAATTTTTATTAGGACATTTTTTTCTCTCTGACGAGTTTTATCGATCGCCATTATTAAATTTCAGAATAAATCGTTATTTTCAAAGCTGTACGATATATAACCGATAAATAGCCGTTTTTTCGATAATTGAACTTGATTTTTAACAACTTTGCGCATGCGTGGGAATTTTTTTTGTATTTTTCCCGTAATCGTGAGAAAATTTCCTATAAGAAACAAAAAAAAAACCTGTTATTTGGGCATATGATCTTGCTTGATTTTAGTGATTTTGTCATGAAAAAAAAAATTTTTTATAATGAACCCATTGTTATCCCATGATGAAATTTTGAAATTGAGCTAATCTGGTGCTCTACTATTCACAGTAAAAAAATCAGAATTTTAAAAAATGGCGAAATCGTAGTTTACTCTTGTGAAGGAGGTGTTTTTTGATTCTGACTCGGTGGTTAATGATGGTAAAAATAAAAAAAAAATCAGAGGTACATCTGAGTCGAGGACTAACCCAAAAAAAATATCCGTTTTCAAATCTGAGAGGGTGAGGGAAAAAACCCTGTCAGTTGACATGGAATGCCCCATATATACAAAGGTCAATTTGAAAAATAACCCGTATGGAAAGTCAGCAAATTTTTATGCAAAATTGTATTTTAAAAATATTTATGTATGGGACGTGAAACGTGAGAGCACTTGACTGTAATTGCATATTGTTATAAACAATTAAAAAGTTATCCATTGATCGTTGGTTTGAACCTAGCTCGAAGGAATGTTTTTTTCTTATTTAATGAGACAGGACATGCGACATGAGACATGAGAGATGAGATTTGAGATTTGAGCTATGCCGTAGGACATGGGACATGAGAAATTGCACGTCGAAATGACAAAATTAGTTTTTTTCCAGTCAAGTCTGTATTACCGACACATGGAGATTGGGAATTCAAACCATCAAATAATATATGGGACATAAAATCTAAGTCATAAGACGTGCGGCATCGGACATGAGAAATCACACGTTAAAATGACAAAATTTTTCCGAATCTGTATTACCAACATATGACAATTGGGAATTTACACCATCAAATGATATATTTAAATTTCCTTACCGTCTCTGCATTATCAACAACTGGGAATTCAAATAAAAAATTTCTTTACCATCTCTGTTTTACCGACCGAGTTGCGGTCCCCTGTCCCCTCGCCGATCTACCTTTTTTCGACCGCCCCTTGTCACAGAACGCCTATAGCTGCACTACTAATAATAGTTTATTTATATTTTTTTATAATTTTTATTGCAAGACTGTGTCAAGCCTGGGAACACAAGCCCGTGTCAAGCCTGAATCAAGCCTGATACACTACACTCAGAGAAGGATAAGTTAACAGTTAACATACCAATATGTTTACAGGAAACATACAAAAGTTTAATGTTAAGATATATATGGTAACAATAAACATAGATATCTTAACTGTTAACATACGTATCTTTACGCGGCCAAATATTTTGATGCGCCAGTCTACTTCTTGTAATCTTTTTTTTTCGACATTATATTGTGATACTATTCTAATTGTAATATAATATAATATCGTGTTGTCATAAATTTATTTAAATTTAGTTTTTTTGTAAATTCATTCTTAATTTTACATTCAATTTTCATATTTACATACGTAAATGTCTTCAACTATCAGCCTAACCTTCAAATTGTGTCAATTATAGATATCTTAATAGTTAACATACGCATATTAACTATTAAGATACGTATGTTCAATGTTAATATATATATCTTTGATGTAAACTTATCAGCCACCACCCATTTCAACATGGCATATGTTAACATTAAACAGGATATGTTAACTGTTAACATATCCTTCTCTGTGTGTCGTCTAACACCAGAAAATACACCGTGAACACTCCAGGCTGTTCACAAGCTTGTGTTGCCAAGCTTGACACAAGCGCGAGAGCCGGGTTATCAGGCTTGCCCGTCATCACTTCCTACCTGGGCAGTCGAAAGTTCCATCAAGGATAACACAGTCTTTTCAAGTGCTTAATATAACTTTGAATTCCTTATTCTAGCTATAAATCAATGATATTCAAATGACATTAATAAAATATGAAAGAAACTTACCGTACGGTCTTGAAAAATGATTTACTGAAAAGACAATATATAATTGGATTCGCTGCTGAATTGAGAGGTGCAAGACTTTGGATGAATGTTGCCAAAGCAATATTTGTCTGTGTCTTTGGTATGTATCCATAAACTTGCAGTAAATCGAATGTAAAGTATGGACTCCAGCAAAGTATAAATACTGAAAATAGAAAAAAAAATTACAAAATTATCTCAATTGCTAATATGGGTTCAAAAATAAATAATAAATTCGTTAATAAAAGCACTTTATTAATGAAGCTATGATAAACTTAAGATTTTAGAATACTTGCCAAAAACAATAACAAATGTCATTTTGACTGTTTTAATTTTAGCTCTCGGTATCAGTCCTCTGGATGATGCTCTTCTGTCTCTCATTGGACCCTGACGTAGTGCATTATTCTGAGACCATATTGTTGCAACAATAATAATATAGCAACCACTGATGATAATAGTTGGCACCAAAAATAATGTGAAGCTCACAAGGGTCATATAAATACGCCATTTCAGAGGTGAATCTAGATCAATCCAGCATTGTTTCTTACCCTTTTTATATGTTTCAACAAAAAAAAAAAGAGAAATACAATTATCAGTTATTTACACTCGAAAACTACTGTCGTGAAATTTTTTTATATAATTGATACAATTCCTACTTGTACAATTTTTTCTTCATAAAGAAAGAGAATTGGAATGCTCAAGATACCAGAAAGTCCCCATGCCGAAACCACAAGTACTCGTGCACGCTTCCCTAATTAATACAATACAATTAGACAGTAATTATATTAGTACGGTTATTGAATTATGTGTATAATTTTATAAAATGAAATTTTTTTCTCAAATACGTACAACTTCCGGAGAAATTCATTGGTTTTGTTATTGCATCGTATCGATCGATTGACAATGCAACTAGCACATATGTTGAGCTGTACGTCACAAGTACTTGACTGAATTTAACAAATTTACAGGCAATATTACCAGCAACCCAGGCAACAGTAGTTCGCCAAACAATGTCTGTTAAAACTGAGATAAAACCCACAAACAAATCTAAAACATCGAAAAAATGATATTTTTCATTAATATATTAATTCATGCCAAGAGACTCTGAAAAGTTTTTCTTCAGAGTTGTTTTTGAAATTCGTCAAAAGCACGTTTGAGATTAGAAATAATTGGAATTTTTATTTATACGTTTTTTCCAATGTGGCAGTCATAGTATACCCAGAATTATAAATATTATCTATTCGGTATATTTTTGACGGATTATTTTGGTCCACACCCATATCAAATTAATGGATGTCGAGGTTGACAGCGCCTTCCCACAGGAGTAAGGACTATCCATATATTTCCGTCTTTTGTTAGAAAAGTGTAATAGAAAGTCACTAATATTAGCCCTGACCTCTAGTAGCTCAAAATGCTACATAAAAAAAGAGTAGTCATAACATACCTTCACTAGAAATGAAAATATAAATTCTAATATTACGTAGGCGAAGCCTATAGTATTAAATTCATACACGTTTTTTTTAAAATGATCATATCTTGTAAAGTAATAAAGGTAGAAGGATCGTATTAGGACCAAATTATTCGTCTATGAAAATACTAAAACCAGGGACTTACTAAAAGTAATTTTAATTGTTAGTTAATTTATTATTAACAAAAAACGATCACCGTGTAATTTTCAAAGTCAAATAATAAGAAAACTAAGAACAAATCATGGATGCGATTTTTTGCCAGGATATTAAGAATGACGGAATTTATAATAATTAAGTTGAAAATTGTTTTTAATGTCGTTGGAAGATTGTTAATAAACAAAAAAACAAAATTGCTGTTTTTTTATGTTTTGCATAACTCTTAAAAATTTTAACTTACAAGCTTTGTTTATAGCTCAAATTAATTGTCTTTTCGATACCGAGAGCCAGCCTCTCTTGATAAAATTTGCTCTGATCATTCGTTAATTAGATATCAGCAATTGTTTATAACAATCACTATCAGCCTTTATGTTACAGTCGAAAAATAGTAACGAAGGAGTGATTTTAGCGATTTTTATCAAGACAGGGTGGCTCTCAGGAATTTAATATCAAATTTTTTGAGCTTAATAAAACTTTTTTATGTTAATTTGTTCAAAAGTTATCCGAAATATAAACAATTACCGATTTTTATTTTAAACATTTTTTCTTCAAAAAAGAGTTTAAAGCGCATGCGTAAAACTTTCTTTGCTGTGGTTACAATTTGCTTGATCGATAAAATAGTTATTTATATTACCATGTTATTAAAAAGAAAAAAAAAAACTACCATGGACAAATTTTTATAAATAAAAGTAATAAACAAAATGGTTCTAAAAAAGATTTGTTTAGTTAAAAAAAAAGTAAATTGAACGATTTATTTTTTTTATATTTGTATTGATTTCTTTTTTGAACGAATCTAATAAAATTATTAATTACAAGTGGTATAACCTCAAATTTTTTTCATCTGTATTTTGATTTATGTACATAATTTGACAGGTGAAAAACACCGCGAAAAAAACAAAAAATATTTAATCATATAATTTAAAATTATTAATAAAAAAAAAAACTAAAATGAATTTGGAATAATCAAGAGGAACCACACGGGCTTTCGCCGGAGTTTTGAAAATTTTCAATTTTCAATAGAACGAATCCGTTACTAAAATTTTTTTTTCATTTACAAACAATATTGATTCACAATTATTCATTTATTGAGAAACCTAGTAGGATCTCAACATATTTTTTCCCAGCGTGAATACACTCACTTAGACGAGACAATTCCAGGTAATTAAAGACAGGTTGCATGGTGATGTCATAATTTTTTATTTATTGAGCAACTCCTTCAATATCAATTAAAACTTTTAACTGAAAATACTTTCGATCTTAATATAAAAATACAATCGGAAAAATACATATTCTCTTAATGCCCGATATGATATGTTACTACAACATAAACTCAAACTTAAAAATGCCACATTGTCGCCTTCTTTTCCCTTTATTAAACATGCCTATCTCTTCTTTTACTTTCTTTCGTATTCCCGTACACATACGGCTTTACACAACTGATTGGTTAGCAAATCAATGTGTGTCTACAGTATACAGAATAGATTGTCACGTGTTAGATTTTTTTTTTTTTTTTAACAAATAAAAAAAACTTGTTCAAAATTGTGGATTTGATATTCAACAAATTCACTCTTGTTCTACAAATTCTTAATTTTATTGGAATAATTTCAATTCTTAAAAAAAAAGTCAAATGTTTACGATTTTCTTCAAAATAGCTCTACATAAGTTAACTATAAATATAAAATTGTTTGAAAAAGTAGGCCTTGTTATAAATACATATAGACATTATTTACGTATTATTAACCTTAATTTCATGATTTATATCATATAAAACAAAAACTGTATGTCCGTTGTCAAGATACTAAAATCAAATAATTTTCTCACAGATATTCGTTTGTTCCTGTGAAAAAATAGAAAAAACTAATTAAAAACACGGTCCCGAATTTCGATCAATGTATAAAAAATCAAAAACTCAGGATTTTACCCAGTCCGCTTTTTTTTTTATTTACGACTTGAAAAAAATATTTTTTTAAACAGAAGACTCCAATTTTAATAACAGTAAATATGATTTACGTAATTTGAATTTAGCTCAATTTAAAAAATGATTGACAATCCTAGCATCCTAAGCACCTTGAAATAATGACGGATCACGTGACTGAAGTCTTGTACTCAACCATTATTTATCGATGTCCCAAATTCTAACTTAGCCCGTTATATCGAAATTTAATATTGTTTTCTGGAAATTATTCAATTGTTTATAATAACAAGTGATTATAGTTTGATCCAATCCTATCAGTGTTGTCAATAACCAAATTATCATTTCATTGAAATATGGTATATATTGGAATGAGTATCAAGTTACTTTTTGTAAGCAATGAAAGATTTGCATCAAGTATATTATAAATCACTTTCGAAAGTATTTTCAATCATACAGTCTCTATATCGTCAAAAAAAAGCTGTTCATTTGTATCAGTCATAAAAGTAAGATAAACAAAGATTTTTTATTATGATACAAATTGATTTGTATTACTATCGAATCATTTTGCTATAAAGAATACTTGTATCAGTTAAGAGAAAAATTTTCTTAATGTTGTATTTTCGTTAAATTTTAGCAAAAGACAAAATTTACTTGAAATTTTTTTTACGAATATACACGAACCAGCAAGTGCCAATTGCTTGATGAAAAAATCCATTCTTGATTTTCTACGTTTTCCTAATTGCAGACCTGTGAGTACTGCTGTGTTCCCAACGACAATGACAATGAACAAAATCCATAGTACCGTGAACTGCTCAGTCTGTAAATATAAAAAACATACATGTCGTGAAGAAAAAGTAATTTTAAGACATCTTTCACCATAAAATATTTCGAGAAAAAAAAAAAAATTAAATTAAAGATAAAATTTTATTTAGTTTTTATTTTTTTCAAACTAACACACAAGAAACATACATAGTAGCTTAGCGAATTGAACAGGTCTCAGCATCGACAACAACGTCATAAGCAATGACTTTCAAATGTGTATATTGAACTTTTTTATTTTGTTGCAAATTATTTCATAATGGTAGCTATATATACTAATGGTAAAAGTATAATATGAGAGAATTTTCAAACTTATATCATTACCTTGACAGACATAGGCGTCGATAACGAGTAACCCGGCTTACTTATACCGGTTATATCATATCTATAAGATAGAACCGTGTCTTATAATTATAAACAAAAACAGTATCGGATATGAATACTATAGACAGAAAAATGAAAAAATAATTAATATAAAAAGTTTTTTCCTTTTTTTTACTCAAAGTTTTTTATCAAACGGCAATTTTGTCTAATGAAATTATTTATAATATAACTATAAAAGTGAGAAATTTTCCCCCATTCTTTATTCTTATTTCTATCATCAAATTGAGTTCCAAATGATAAGTGTTAAGACTGTTGACTATTATTGCCATACGTCATTCATTTTTGTATTTCAAGCGTTCAACTTGGCTTTATATACGATATTTAAGTAAAGAAATAAATGTACCACATTGAAGGATTTTTTTGTTATCACTTTATAAGTCACGAGATTCACGATTGATATTTTCTAGAAAGTTAAGATAAAAATAATTTAGATTTGGACTATACCAAAATGTTGAATGCATTGAAAATGAAAGATTCATAAAGGCACTGGAATGCCGTAAAATACTCTGGATCTATAGAGAAAACCCATAAAAGCCCAAAAATGTTATCCCGGAAATGTCTGGTTCAAGCATATGGTTTTCATTTCACTTGATGATACACACCTGTTTTAGATAATTCTGATGATGTTTATATTTAAACTAAAAAAATGTATACAAAAAAAAAACTAAAATATTGGATTTTCATTAACAATAGTTTTTCTTCATTAAATAAAACTAATTACCTCGTAAAAATAAAATTGATCAAGTTCAGCCGTTGCATCAGTATCCATCAATGATGTATTAGATTTGGTAATAAAGATGTTATTCATATTTTCAGTTGTCAAATACTTAGATGCCGAATTTTCAACCATGCTCCCATTCCAATTAGATGTTTCAACAATTTGAACACTGCACATCAGTGACATATTTTTTTTTTTATTTATCGTTATTTGAAGTTGTGTAACGTGTAACCAGTGATTACTGTTAATCATTGGTTTGGCTTAGGAGCGACCATTAGATTATCCACTCTAATTTTCATATCTCAACTTGCCCAACTTAATTTTTATTTTTGTGAGTCAAAAATATTCACATCATTATTCTTAATATATGTTTTGATGGGTTCCCATTTGATATATACATCAATTTCTTAAACTTCCTTTTAATATTACAATTTATTGATCAAATATACAGTTCCACTACAATCAGAACGTATTCGGAACTTTCAATTGAAGAATAAAACTTAATGAAAGCTAACGATTGTCTCGCTGAGTCAATAATAAATAATAAATATGTAGAAGTTATATTCAAAGTCTATGAGTAAATATTTATATGACAGGATTTCCGCCTTACCTTTGCTTTAAGTACCCTTACACAAAATCACTCAATTATGATAATGCAGTACCTCAGATACTATTGAAGTAAATAAATAATAATTGTTCGAATGTAATAGCATGGTTAAAATATAAAAGATAAAAACAGCATCGAATTGTTAACAGAATAATTGGAATATACGTGGAATGAATAGCGTTTGTTTGTTTTTTTTTCTTGTTAAAAAAAAAAAAACTAAAAGTAAGAATGATACAAAAAAAAAAAATTGGAGATTCTTGAAAAACTTATACAATGAATTGAATATATATGGATATTGCAGACGGTTTTTTTACTTTCGAGTTATATAAAAAACGATGAGCAACAGTTTCATGAAGGAAAAACTTTTTATTTTATGATAATGATAAATGATGATGCTGTGAGAAAAAAAATTTTTTACGTAGAACACTTCTTTAAGCGACTTTTTCACATCCCTTAGTTACCATACAAAATATGGTCTTGAGATTTTTAAGGTTTTTTTTTTTATTCCATACTATCTTCTTCAATCAAGATCTTCATGAGAAATTTTTATTATTCATCCACAAGAATCGTCACATTTAATAATGGAATAATATCTTGATCAAAGTGTATCAATGAAAAAAATATGTATCTTTGGAAGACAAATAAAATGTAGATTTTATTTTAGTTGGGTGACTAAAAAAAAGTGATAGCATAAGTCAATTCATTTATCCAATCATGAATAAATTTTAATTCATGATAAGTTTTTGTCTCGTATCGATATCATTTTCTTCACTGTCTCTTTTTTATTACCGAAAAATAAATGTCATATACTTTTTCCTTTAATGGCACTTTTTCAAAAATTATGTATATATGAATGAGTAGTTAGTATTATACTTATCATAGTACAGACTGCTTGATTTAAGTTGATGATAAAAATAACTTTTCTCATGCTGTGATTGTTAATTCAAAGACTAAAAGTTATTGTAGCTCTATACCATGTCTTTAGTTAGGTCAAGAACAGGAAAACATTGCTGTACTTGCGAGTACGGTGCATGAAATGCAACTGAATGTAAAAAACTCGAGAAATAGCGAGGCAATGTTGATCGTTGTTATTTTTCAATTTCATGAGTTCATGTATACGTACTAACCACGGCATGGACTATAAACAATACAAGTAAAAGTTTTTAATTCACCGTACTAGTTTTGCATAATTTCGCGCATGCTTTTTTGTGTGATTATACTCCTACAATACTTTTATAATTTCTACGATTTTTACATTCTTCAAAGTTTAAAGTATTTATTTTGAATAATCAATAGGTACTAGAATAATATTAATTTCATTTAATTTAATAACTTTGTTATGCGTTATTAAATAATGAATAAAAAAAGTCGATGTTAGTGAAAAAAAAGTCTTTGTTAGCCGTACGCACAGGGGAGTGAGACTTCTTTAACAATTTGATAAAAAAATTGATATAATGATTCCTCGTTGTATATATAATATTTCAAACTACCACTTTTTTTATCGTTATCTTATTTTTCATATTATTACCTCATTGCAACATTATTAAATAATAAAGTTATTTTCATTTGATAATCAGACATCTTTGAGTCTAAAAAATAAAAATAAATATAATATTTTAGTTATGGAGAGGCAAATGGGAACGGCGGGGCATTAATGGAACACCCAAAAAAATATTTTGACTCATATTTTTTTTCATTTTTTCGTCACTCTTCGATTAAAAAAGCCGGAAGAAAATAGATGCAATAAAAAAAAAAATTTTTTGAAAATTTTTTGAGCATTTTTTTTAAGAACAAAGAAAATTATTTTTTATATGTTTTTTTTTGTTCGTCGAGAAAAATGGTGATAAATTGCTTTAAAAGCAATTGTTCGTAATTATACATGAAGAGAAATAAAAAAAAATTATTTTTTGTGATTAATATCACATTTTATTAAACAACAATAAAGAAAATTTATAATAATAATTTTTTTTTTAATTTTTAAAAATTATTTATGTTTTTTTTATTAATAAGTGAGAAAAACTAATCGGAAAATACTATTGTTATACATCGATTTATATTTTTTCCTTAAGTGTTCCGTTTTGCCCCGCTTTCCCCTATATATTAGACCCATTCAAAATACTAATTATTAATTTTTTTTTATTCGACTCCCACTCCATTCAATTGTTGTTTTAGTGAGAATTTCTACGAAGAATTTTTTTTTTTGATTTTTTTTAAAGCGTCTTATCAATAAACAACAATCCCCATGCAATTAACATGTGATCACTGTCTTCAAATTATCAAAACTGTGATAACTTTTTCAGTTTTTAAGATAACTACTGAATAAGAGCTTATTTTGAAGCTTACAAGAAGACCTTTCAATATCATACATAAACTTTTTTGATCACTTTATTAGTTTTTTAGTGTTCCGTAGGACATTTATGTTTTTGCTTTTCTGTGACCTTCTGTTATTTCGTGATAAAACGTAAAGTCCTAAATTGAATTGGCTCGAGAGATGCTCATTTTCTTCATGTTTTTGGCCAAAAGCAATCGTCATATTTAGTTTCAATTTTAGGGCCTTATTAGATTTAATATGCCCATTTTTGGACATGGCCTAATTCCAAATATTGACCAATCAATTCCGGCAATGTTTTAATCGACGACGCTTCATCTTTAGACTCTACGATATTTATATATATATGTATATATATTAAGGCGTGTGGCCCGCGTGACCCGTTGAAAATTGAAAATTTTAAATACTTCGGCTAGAGCCATGGGTATCTTAATTTTTCAGATACACGGAGAGAAATATCCTGCAAAAATGGTTAAAAAACTACTTAAAAATTGTTGATCAGAACCTCAAAAAAGTAGCAAGATGTAAGACCAATAAAATATGAAGTGGTCATTATCAAAATTTGTTTTATCGACCCACAATTTTTGTAGTTCCCGGGGAGACAAAAATTACGGTTCTGTACAACAGAATTTATTTGGTGCCCATTACAATCTATATAATTTTAAATGAAAATTCTTATTAAATATACAAAGTTTGTTCTTTCTGAAACAAAAATTTTTACAAAGTGAACAATATTTGTTCTTTTTTCGAATGAAAATGGTTGTACAGTAAAAATAAAATTTATTTGATTTCAAATAAAAAATTCTTGTGAATTAAAGGAATTTTCTTGATTTTTTAATAAAATTCATTGTACAGTTAAATTAAAATTATTCAACTTTTAATGAAAATTCTTACGGAATAAACAAAATTTGTCTTCTACCTAAATAAAAATTAATGAACTCTCTAAATTAAAAAAAAAATGAATTAATTATTAATTAATCATTAATTAATACAATTTTTATAGCAAGCTTTTCTTTATTATTTTCATAAATTAAGTTTTACATTTTTCAGTTTCTAGCACAATACATTTGTTCTTATTCTTATTTTAACATTCTTATATTGAAATTAAGTTTTACCACCAGTTTTTCACTATAAATATATCCCCTCCAGAAGCACGCACAATATAGCTAATATTACAACTATATAAATTATTTTGAGTCAGACTTATCCAATGATAACGATAACTCAATAATTTATAAGCCTAAGTGTGTAAATCAGAAAATACATGTGGTGAAAATTTAACGATTAATATAAAGTTACTATTGTCTTCGAGAATAATATAATATGATTAACTTCAAAAAATTCTGGTCCTTCTTCAGTCGCAGTCATAACAAAACATTGTTCTTTGATCAGCATACCATTCCATGTTAATTCTCTAACTGATGGTACCAGTGATTGGGTCACTTAACGGAAGCAAATATTCTTAAATTTCGGAGCAAGTGTTAATTTCATCTATGAGACATTTTTTAAGTAAGTTTTTATTATAAATTAACATTCTACTGGATTCATTCAATGAAAATCGATAACTTAATTGTAGTTGATGCTTGACTGCAATTGTCTTACCTACATTTAATCTACTAATAGCCACAGCTGAGGTTCTTGTACCATCACGATGTTTTGCCTTGAATCTTAGCGTAGATATTCTTGACAAAGATCCAGTTTTGGGACAATCCTCTGGGATAATGCACTGAGAAGTGATTTTTTGGCTTCATATGATCAGGAAAAAAATTATTACAAAGTGTTAAATAATTGGTTATTATTTCACTCAATGTTAAATGTGCGTCACAATCAAGATAGGGGCTTGTACAAATATTAATTAAATCTGCTAACAATAAAAATATTTCCCAAACTTTATCATTTTTATTTATGTAATGACCGATAATCAAACTAAAATGACAGATAAAAGTCAACATTTCTGAAGCAGACATCTGTTTTTTCTTTTTTAATGCGTTAATAATATTTCTGAAGGTTCATTTTTTAAAGGTCCATAATAAAACCCTTAAATTGAAGTATGAAGATCATCTAGTGTAATTATTTTTTCTTCAAATATATAATGGTTCAGAATTAATGCCATCTCATATCGAAATACACCTTCTAACAGATCGTGAACATATTCAACAGAGGCATTCGTTATTGGATGAAAACCATTAACCCCGAATAGCATATTTTTCTTTTTAATCCCTGTTGACTTTGGATCATTTTTTAATAAGTCTAATCCATAACTATTCTCCGTTCTTAAAAGACAATCTTTTTCTGAAAAAACTAAATTTATTTCATCTTTATCAATATGACAAAAACAAAAAATTTAATGTTGTTTAAAACTTTCTGTATGACCAAGCATATAACGCATGCCTAAATTATCACCAAGAATCAATGATAATTGAAAAAAAATAGTTATCGGACCAGACGCGTGATTAATGAGTGATACCAGAACTTTCTAGAAATTCAAGTTCCTCTTTTATCTTTGAAAAAATAATTTTATTTTCAAAATATTTTCTGTTGACAGTATTAAAAAGTACAAATAAAAATATATTTTCAAGTTTCGCTTGGTACCGTGGTGGTAAGCATGGTAATGACACGTAGACAGCCCCATACTAAAATACACCACGATGACTACCTAAAGGATTATTATTTTCATAATCGGCATGATAAAAATAACAGGGAGTGTAAGTTGATAACAAATCTGATTTTTTTAAAATTATAATTTAAAGGAAATTGTTTAACAAACGCGTTTGAATACAATTGTAAATAACCACCATCGCAATTGTTTAAATCTTTATTAATTAATTAACTAATCAATAAAAAGAGCTCGTACTACCGTCAAAAAATGCATTGAAACATTTTCTACAAGTTACCTAGATAAAAATGGTCGAGAAATAACTCTTTTGTGGTTTATTTCATTTTATAAAGCACTTACTCGGTTTTTTTTATAAACAATTGATGATTATAAGTAAACTACTTGTTGAAAAAATTCCGAGTATAGCCTTGGTTGTAGATTTTTGCATGTATAATCCATTAAAACTAAAAAAAAACATGTAAGATGGTTTTTAAAAAAGTTCTGTAATTTCTAAAAAAAAACGAATATTGGTTTCCGTTGAATAAATGAATGAATTCAACAAACAAAAATAAAAACGACCTTTAAAAATATCAATTTCGTTTCGTACTTTATTCTGTCAAATTTTCGCATCCATGATTTTTGCTTAGTTTTCCTAATATTTCCCTTTGAATATTTTTTAAAAAATTTCTTAATTCGTAATTTATAGTTTCGTTATTCACCTCAACAATTTTATTTTTATCAGAGGCTGTGGCTTTTGCTAAAATCTTTCATTTGAGCCTGATATGAACAGTCTATCTTAATTATTATAGAAACTATGAGTGGTCTTCTTAAAAAGTGTACAGAAAGCAATACTATGGTGGGGCGCTTCGCGCCTATCCCACCTCCGTAATAAAAATATCTCATTAATAATTAATATAATTATTTTGATTACGTAAACATTGATTTAAAATAAATAACTAAATTTTTTCACGACTACAACTTCAAGAAAATTGTACATCAATTACCTTTCAACATGACCTTAAATTTTTTTCATGAGCTGAAACAAAATTTAATAATCAACAAATAAATTCAATAGTCAACAGCAGTCCAAAAAATGGATAAAATACATAAAACAATCATTACTAGATGAGTCTAATTTTAATATAAATTTGGTGGATTATGTTCATTAGAAAGTGTTAAAGCATGATCAACTTGGCCTAACAAGTCTAATATTTGTCTACTGTTTTTACTACCTATTGGTAAATCTATTTCATAAATTCGTTTTTAAATAAAATTCCATATATGATCAGCTTTTTCTGGAAATTTACATTGTAAAGTAAAAAATAACTTGAATATCAAATCAATAGCGTGGAAAACGGAGTATAAAACATTAGGGTGATTCTTATTTGAATGTTATGACATTATACTTTATATATTTGATGAAAAAAAAATTTAAATAAAAAAATTTATGGGTGATTACACGTAAATTTATAAAACGGGTCATTTTTTTACACACGTTTCATGTTTTACAAATTATAAGTTATAAAAGACTACAAATATTGAATTTTCAAATTCGATTGCATGTGTATAAACCATAGAGTTGAATAAGAAGTGTAAGCTTTGCCTTTTTACTGTGTTGAAGAATAGGCTGTCACTGAGGCCTAAAATTTCAGAGATTAATATTAAAATTACAAAATTAATCTAGACTGTTAATGAATTTATTTGCGGCTTTATTTTTCCTTAGATACATTTGCCATAATTAATTAATTAAAAAAATATTTGCAAACGTTGCTGAGAAAGAGATGTAACCAAATAAGTTAATTTATAATCTAAATTAACTCTACAGCCATTCGACACAATAATTTTAATTTAATATAGAAAAAATTGCTGTGAAATCAATCTAGACTACGATGTAATTTATTTGGTTACATCCTCCCCTTAGGAACATTTGCTGATAGCTTTTTCATCAATTAATCATGGCAAAAATAGCTGAGGAAAGGGTGTAACCAAATAATCCAAAGCCTAGATTAACTTTACAGCAATATTTCCTATATTAAATTAAAATTATTGTATCAAACGGCTATGGAGTTAATTTAGATTATAAATTAATTCATTTTTTCTTCGTTTTCATATTGATGAAAGATTTTTAGAAGTTAATCCATCTCTATAGTCATAGTGATATCAATTACAAAAGAGGTTTGAAAACAGTGACGAAGTTGAGAGCCGTCAATGCTGCTGCTAAACGAGCTGTTAGCCTGTTTGATGAATACAATTCAATAATAACACAGAATGAAGTTTATTAGGATGTAGGAATTAAATTTTTTCTACATACCTATTTCTTTTGTTTTAATTTTTTGAAGAATTAAAAATAGATAAGCAAACAAGTTCGGCAAAGCCGAACACGGCCGACTCGTATTTAATAATATTAGAAATAGTTTAGAGTTGAACGGAATTTCGTGTAATGACCCATAGATTTTTTTATTTTAAATTTTTTTCTATCAAATATATAAAGTATAATGTCATAACACTCATATTATATTGAAAACGTTGAATACTAGCGAAATCGAACAAAAAAAAAAAACTTTAGCGTAATAAAAAAATTATGGAATGACTCATATAAATTTTTTTTTTTTTTATTTTAAAGCAGGCTTCATTTTCGATGATTTCATATAATAAAAGATTTTTTCCATGCATAATTGAGGCTTTTAGATTGATTCTTACGTCTCAGTAAGAAAACCTGATGTATTTTAAACGGGAAACTTCACTCTCTTATAGGGGGTGGCTAGGATGGAATCAAAAATTTCTTGTATAGCTCCAAAATTTTTTGAATTTTTTTTCATATAAAATTCATCTCTTAATTTATTTTATTCATAATTTCAGAGAGCATGTCTATGGAAGAGGCTCCTGAAGCATCGTATTAGAGAGAGGATCCTCATGTTGATCAGGTTGGAGAGAGAGTATGAGGAGTAAATTGAAGTAGTCAGAGTGCCTCTCCCTATTTCCCCAGGTAATTTTTATAATTTTTTTATTTTCAATTATTTTATGAATTTCATTTACTAATTTTAATATATTTTTTTTTTTTTTTTTTTTTTTGTTGCAGATGAAGGAGACGTTGGGTATGATGCTGATGATGAGAGAGCAATGGAAGATGAGGTAATTTTTTTCTTATTTTTTCTAATTCATTTATCATTTTATTTTTCAATTTTTATTTCATTTTTTTTCTTTTTCAGGATGACAATCAGGAGGTGCAAAATCAGGAGGTATTCCCAAAAAAAAAAAAAAGAAAAATCCATTAATTTATTAATTAAAATTAAAAAATAAAATAAAAATGGAATTAAATTCAGTAGAGTCATTGCATTTCCTTTTTTAGAGTTTTTTTTGTATTTTGTTCTGTAGAGTCATTGCATTTCTTTTTAATTTATTATTTATCTTTTTATTTATACATATTGCTTTTTTACTTAGTCCAAAAAGTTTTTTAATACAGTTTTCTTTGCATTTCCTTTTTAGAGTTTTTTTTGTTTTTTTATTCAGTAGAGTTATTGCATTTCCTTTTTTTTTTAGAGTTTTTTTGTATTTTGTTCAGTAGAGTTATTGCATTTCCTTTTTTTTTAGAGTTTTTTTGTATTTTGTTCTGTAGAGTCATTGCATTTCTTTTTAATTTATTATTTTATTTATACATATTGCTTTTTTACTTAATCCAAAAAGTTTTTAGTACAGTTTTCTTTGCATTTCCTTTTTAGAGTTTTTTTGTATTTTTATTCAGTAGAGTTATTGCATTTCCTTTTTTTTAGAGTTTTTTTGTATTTTGTTCAGTAGAGTCATTGCATTTCCTTTTAATTTGATATTTATTTTTTATTTATACGAATTGCTTTTATACTTAGTACAAAAAGTTTTTTTTTTTTAGCACAGTTTTCTTTGCATTTTCTTTTTAGAATTTTTTTTTTGTATTTTTATCTAGTAGAGTTATTGCATTTCCTTTTAATCTATTATTTATTTTTTATTTATACGTATTGCTTTTATACTGAGTACAAAAAGTTTTTTTTTCGTACAGTTTTCTTTACATTCCCTTTTTAGAGTTTTTTGTATTTTTATTCAGTAGAGTTATTGCATTTCCTTTTTTAGAGTTTTTTGTATTTTGTTCAGTAGAGTCATTCCATTTCCTTTTAATTCATTATTTATTTTTTATTTAGACGTATTGCTTTTATACTTAGTAAAATTTTCTTTGCATTTCCTTTTTTAGAGTTTTTTTGCATTTTATTCAGTAGAGTCATTGTTTTTCCTTTTTTTTTTGCAATTTGTTCAGTAGTGTCATTGTATTTCCTTTTAATTTATTATTTATTTTTTTATTTATACGTTTTGCTTTTATACTTAGTACAAAGAGTTTTTTTGACATTTTATGGTAACTAAATTTATACGTATTGCTTTTATACTTAGTACAAAAAAATTTTTCTTTTATGATAAGTAGATTTAAACGTATTGCTTATATATTTAGTACAAAAAAAATCATTTTATCTCATATACTTAGTATAAAAAGAAGTACATGCGCTAGTTTTATAAATTTTCAATTTCCCTGTGTTAGTTTTTATATATTTTATTTCTTTTTGTTCATTTTTACAGGATGTTTCAATGGAAATACCATTTATCGACTTGGTCAGTGATGATGATGATGATGATGATGATGATGATGATGATGATGTAATACATTGTAAGTATTTTTTAATTATTTTTTATTTTCCAATATTTTTTCAATTAAATATTTTAATTCATTGTTGTTTTTTTTTTTTTTTTTTTTTTTTCAGTAACCAGAGACACACGTCAAGAAGGGGACGAATTTGTCGTGACCCAATGTGGTCACAAGATTATTTGTTTTATTAAATAATGATTAAATAAATAAATAAATAATTTCCAATTTTTTTTTCCAAGTATGTTGTTTTTTTTTTTTTTTTTTTAATTAATCCTATGGTTTTTTATTTTTTCATATGAAATATTTTCCTGTTTCTAAATTTTTTTTATTTTTGTGAGTGTTGATAGAAGTTATTGAAAATGTCGCTAGTAGTATATGAAAAAAAGGTGGTGTTAGTGTGATGGTGTCGCTAGTGGTCAACAAAAAAAGTAGGGATAAAGCTATATATCTGATAGTACATCCAACTCATTCTTCTAACAAATTCACTGTTGTCTGCTGTCAAAACGATATATAGTCATATAAAAATATCAGGTGAGTCTTAACCATGATTTAATAATCAATGAGTATTTCAATAATCCTAAGATATTTTATAAAATTTCTTAATAAACTATCGTTAGATTTTCACGAGCTATCATTCTACTAAGATATCTTTTGCACTAGGTTGTTGTTTTTTTCAATATAAAAAATAACCTCAAATTTTTTTTTTGTTGTAATCCATCATTATCTTGTCAATTTCTGAATATTTTTCCAAAAGTTCCAAGTCAATTATTCTTAGATTTTCACTAACTATCATTTTACATGAATATTTTTCTATAAAAGAATAACCTCAAAATCTTTTTAGAATCCATCATTATCTTTTCAATTTTGAATATTTTTTAAAATTTTTTTAAGTTAATTGTCTATAGATTTTTACATGCAATTATTCTACATTAATATTTTTCGTTTTTATACAAATCAAATTCAAATATGTGGTCTGCTGTCAAAACGATATATAGTTATATAAAAAATATCAGGTGAGTCTTAACCACAATTTAATAATCAATGAGTATTTAAATAATCCTAAGATATTTTATAAAATTTTTTAATAAACTATCCTTAGATTTTCACTAGCTATCATTTTACATGAATATTTTTCTATAAAAAAATGACCTTAAAATCTTTTTATAATCCATCATTATCTTTGCAATTTTTACATATTTTTTGAAATTTTTTAAGTCAATTATCAATAGTTGTTTACTTGCAATCATTCTACATTTATATTTTTTTGATTTTTAGGTTAATCGACAAATATTAAAATAAAATGGATTTAAACGCACAATGCAAACAACTTCGAGAGAATTATTGAAAAATAGTTGAACGTTTACACCAAGTTCCAGATCACTATGAAATCAATTCTACAATTGTTTCATTACGCAGAGATATTTCAAATTATAATAAATCATGTGCAAGTCTCTCAGGTGCTCATAAAAAATGCACTCAGGCAACAGTGGGAATACTAACAACATTTTTATTCAGATTACAAAGTTTGCGAGTACGAGGTGCAGGTGCATCTTCAACAGTTGATGTATCAAACGATACTACTAAAAATTACATTGAATGGCAAGATTTAGAAAATGTATTCAGAAACAGGATGAAGACTAGCATTATAATTAATTTAAAACATAAGAATGTAAAAGACTTTCTTTCTGATGCTAAAGAAATGTTAATTAGTCAGATAGCTCTTATTTTACAAGATAAAAATGCACTCAAAGTCAATACTGTATTATCTCTGAATTATGAAATTGAAAAATCAGCTGATAATAGTGTGGAAGTTGAAACAAAATATTTCAGTGAAGGTAGTTTTGAGGTTTTACAATCATCAGATCTCAGTCAATTATTTCAAGAAAATTTTGAACATTTTTTATAAGATGTTGAGGAAGCTAAATTAAATGGATCTGGTTGGAAACTGCATGAAATCCTCCATCTTGAAATCCAAATAAATGAATACATACCACTGCAAGGTGGTAATTCATCTTTCGTTGAAATGCCATCATGGATAATTAAAACTCATTCAGTTGTGAATGTTAAAAATTCAGACAATTTATGTTTTATTTGGTCAGTTTTAGCATGTTTATACAAGGTGTCTAACCATGCTGACCGTGTGAGTCAATATAAAAAACATATTGATGAGTTAAATTGTAGCGAAATCACTTTCCCCATAACATGGGAAAAAATCGAAATTTTTGAAAAAAAAAATAAGTTGAAAATTAATATTTATGGAATAGAAAATGATGATGATGATAATGAAAGTGATGATGATGATGATGATGATGAGGAAAAAAAAAATAAAAAACGTAGAAAAGAAAGGATTGCTCCATATTATATTAGCAAGAATGAATCTAATTTGAATACAATTTATCTTATAATGATCAAAAGAGATGAAGAAGCAAAAAATGATGATGATGATGATGATGATGATGATGAGTTAGATTCGCAAAAAAATTTATCACAATATCATTTTGCTTGGATTAAAAATTTATCGAGATGAGTAAGTGCGTTAATTTCTAAACATAATGGAAAGAAAATAATTTGTGATCGATGCTTATGTCATTTTCAATCACAAAAATCTTGTGATAATCATGAAAAATTATGTAGTGAAAAATGTAAAAGTGCAATGAGATTACCGACTGTTAAAAATAATATTTTAAAATTTTTAAGCTATAAACATCAATTAACGGTACCATTTATAATTTATGGTGATTTAGAATGTTTATTGGAAAAAGTGCAGAGTGAAGAACTTGAAAAAAATCAAATTTATCAAAAACATGTTCCAAGTAGTGCAGCATATTATTTAAAGTGTAGTTATGATGACTCACTTTCCAAGTTCAATCTTCATAGAGGTAAAAATTCAATTGAATGGTTCATTACAGAGCTTGAACAAATTGCTCATCAAGTCAATAAAATAATAGATGATATTAAACCAATGTCTCTCACACGAGATGAAGAATTACAATTTTTAAATGCTAAAAAATGTCATATTTGTGATAAAAATTTCACGAAAAATGACGTAAGAGTAAGAGATCATTCTCATTGGACCTCAGAATACCGAGGTGCCGCCCATCAAATATGCAATATTAATTATCAAGAATCATGTATTATCCCAGTAGTATTTCATAACCTCACAGGCTATGATGCACATTTTATCATCAAAAAATTAAAAAACCAGTTCGCAGGTAAAATTGATATACTTGGAATCAATAAAGAGAGATATATTTCATTCACGAAACGTGTTAAGGGTACAAGAATAAGATTTAGATTTATCGATTCATACAGATTTATGGCAAGTTCCATAGATTCATTATCGAATAATCTAGATGATGATAAAAAATTAATAACAAAAAGTCTCTGTAAAAATGATGATGAATTCAATTTAATTACAAAGAAGGGAGTATTTCCATATGATTATCTTGACAAATTGGAAAAATTTGATGATACAACACTTCCATCGAAAGATCAATTTTATTCAAAATTGAATGAAGAAAATATTTCAGATGAAGCATATGCACATGCTCTGAATGTTTGGCAAAAGTTCAATATAAAAACACTTGGGGAAAATTCTGATTTATATTTACAAACTGATGTTGCCCTTTTAGCTGATGTTTTTGAAAGCTTCAGAGCTGATTGTTTAAATACATATAAGTTAGATCCAGCACATTATTATACACTACCTGGACTTAGTTTTAGTGCAATGTTGAGATATACTCAGATTGAACTAGAATTGTTGACAGATCCTGAAATGATGTTGTTCATTGAGCAAGGTATGAGAGGTGGTTTATCACAAGTCTCAAATCGATATGGAAAAGCAAATAATCGATATATGGGCAGTGAATATAATCCAGAGGAAGGAGAGTCATTTTTAATGTACTTTGATTTAAATAATATGCATGGAGCAGCAATGAGAGAATATCTTCCAACTTGTAAATTTGAATGGATTAATAATTTTGATATTTCAATATTAAATTCGACTGCTGATAACTCGAAATATGGATACATTCTTGAAGTTGATTTAGATTATCCTGCAAGTTTGCATCATCATCATAAAGATTTTCCGTTAGCACCAGTACGTGAAAAACCACCTCTAGAAACCAGTAAAACTCCGAAATTATTGGCAACTCTAAATAATAAAAAAAATTATGTTATCCATTACCGGAATTTAAAACAATATTGTTCTTTGGGGATGATTATTACTAAAGTCCATCGTGTTTTAAAATTTGAACAAAATGCATGACTTCAATCTTATATTGATCTTAATACAGAGTTACGAAAGAAAGCCCGTAGCGCATTTGAAAAAGATCTTAGAAAATTATTCATCAATGCAATTCATGGTAAAACTCTAGAGTCTGTAAGAACTCGTAAATCAATAAAACTTGTAGAAAAATATGGTGGTAGAGGTGGAGCAAGATTTTATAGTCACAGTCATTCAATCATTGATGATCTTGTAATAATTGAGATGAAACCAACAAGTATACTTTTCAATAAACCAATTTATCTTGGATTTTCTATTTTGGAAATGTCAAAAACATATATGTATGATTTCCATTATAATTTCATAAAACCAAAATATGAAGATAAAGTTAAGTATTTATATGGTGATACTGATTCTGCTGTTTACCACATATTTAGTCATCCATATGATTTGATACGTAATAATCCAGATAAATTTGATACATCTGATTATCCTGAAAATAATCAATATGGAATTCAATTAAAAAATAAAAAAGTTATTGGTATTATGAAAGATGAGAATAACGGAAAAATAATGAAAGAATTCATTGGTTTACGAAGTAAATTATACTCATATGTTATAGCGGATGAAAATGATTCAATGAAAAAACGTGTTCATATGAGAGCAAAGGGTGTAAAAAGATCAACTGTAAGGCAAATAACTTTTGATGGTTATAAAAATTGTTTAATTAATCATGTTATTTTAAAAAAGCAACAAAATATTATAAGATCACATAAACATGAAGTAACAACGAGAACAATAGAAAAAATAGCTCTAAGTTGGGAAGATGATAAAAGACAGTTAACTAATGGTGAAACTGACACTCTGCCTTGGGGTTACATACCTGTTGAACGAATGTGTTTGAGCAAAAGTATATTTAAAAGAAAATATGAATGATGTAAATAAAAAATAATTGTTAGAAAATAAATACACATTGATTGTTTTTTATTGATTAGTTTATTGATTATCTATCCATTGATTATGACTATTGTCAAATCCAAGATATTTTACATACATCTTATTCCCACGTCTTTTTAGAACTTTTTCAATTAAATAAATGTCGGAATGTCGAACTTTTTGTAGCTCTTCAGTATAAAAGCTTCCTTGTATTGGATTCTCTTGATAGTCTTTGAGCTTATACGTTACAGGTGATGTTTTATTAATTTTAGTAATTGTGAATATTTCATTTGTCCGATTTGGTTTATATCCTTTATCAAAGACATGCTCATATTTACTTATTCTTACATATTGATTTAATTTAAATGTCATTTTAACATGACAATGATTCAAACTTTTAAATACAGTTTGTTTTAATATTTTAATATTTTTACCAACAACTTCAACAGGTTTCATTTTAATTGTGCGATGTTTGGTATTATTATATTTTTTAATTAATTCAGGCAGCAATTTCAACCATTTATAATTTCCTTGCATGCTAAATTCAAAAAACATTTTGTTTTTTAGTGTTCTATTGAATCGTTCAACTATTGAGGCTTTTAAATGAGTAAATGTTGAATACATATGAACATTATATTTTTTTAACATTGTTTTAAATGTTGAATTATAAAATTCTGTTCCTTGATCCACATGAAGATTTTTGCATTTTCGACCTTTTTTTAAATATTAATTCCATTGCTGCTGATACCTCTTTTCCAGTTTTATTTTTGAGTCCAACAGCCCAGCTGAATTTCGAGAAAATATCAATGACTGTTAAAATATAATTGTAACCAGAATTAACCTTTGAATGTTCAATCATTTCTACAAGATCAGCTTGCCATGTTTCATCCTTATCACGAATGTCAACTTTACGTCGTACAAAATTTTTTCTTGCTGGAGCATGTAACTCACGTACAACGTCTCTTTTATAATCAGTCATAGTTCACTGACGGATGTATACAGACTGATTTCTTTATATTAATATATTAATCCACTTTCTCTCAACTCTTTAATAATTGACATTATCTCATTATCGTGATTCGGATTACCAGCTGCTCTTGATGCTACTAATAATCGTAATCGATCAACAAGTTCATTCGGATTATCCCAATAAATATAATTGACTCTAGTTGGATTATTTTTTCTAAGAGTCATAACCGTTGGTAATAATCCAGTACCATAATGCTCATTATTATCATTCTTATGAGGTGCAATAAAATCAATGTATTTTCGAGATGCTGAATTTTTTATTGGCATATTAGATCTATGATATTGATGATGTGCATTTGTATTATTAATAATTTTTTATTTATAATTTTTTCATCAATATCAGTAATAGTTCTTCTGTCTAGTGATTTCATAAATAATAATTCCATTAATCCAGGTGTTATTTTGTATGGTGTATCAAAAATATTTAATTCATCATCGTTAAAGAAAATTTTCGCATTTCCAATTTTGTAGTCAGATTTTAGTAGTATACATAGGAGAGTTCTGGACCAGCCCCCTGCTGTGCCCCGTCCCCCCCCGCGAAACCCGCGACCCCCCACTGTGATTCGCGGGTGATTTCGCGGAATGCGCGAGGGCCCATCCCAGGGGTCCGCGAATTAATTAATTAATTAGTGCACCGTCATCATGGGGGGTCCCGATTTAATTTCGTAAGATTGCATAATGGATTTCTATTATTATTATTATTTTTATTATTATTATATTATTTATTTATTTTTATTATTATTATATTATTTATTTATTTATTTTATTTATTTATTTATTTATTTTTTTTTTTCATGGGAGGCCATCTTGAATTTTTAAATTTTTAAATGCCCGCGGAATATGTTGGTAAAATAGTTTTGAATTATTATTTTTTTTTTCATAGGAGGCCATCTTGAATTTTTTAATGCCTGCGGGATATGTCGGTAAAATAGTTCTTATTATAGAGAAAAAAAAATATTTTCCCCAACCGGGATTTGAACTCGGACCCTTGGCATGAGAGTTTACACGCTATCCTCTGAAACAAACATGAGATTATGCTATATCCTATCGGTAAAAGAATATTCCTTCATATATTATACAATGAAGAACTAAATTGCCTTCGATAGCTCAGTTGGTAGAAGCAATGGACTGTAATTAGTTTGATTAAAATATAAGAGATATCCAGAGGTCGCTGGTTCGAATCCGGCTCGAAGGAATATTTTTTTTTTTTCTATTTTATATTGATATATAAAAACAATGTTGATGAATTAAATTTGTCTTGATGATGGTTCGAACTGAGGACCAATCATTTTATAGGTTGGAACCTTAGCTCTTGCATCATCAAGACAAATTACAGAAAGTATCGTAAGTAGTTTCATTATTTCATCAACTATTTGATGTTTGTAAAATAAGTTGTAGAGGGGGTAAAAAAATGGTAGGGGTAAATAGGAAGTGGAAGGGATAGAAAAAAGAGGGGAGTGGTTATTCAGAGGTATAAAAGAAATTTCATCAGTTCAGAACTGGTCACTATTCAGTTGAGTTGAGTTGAGTTGAATAGATATATATTGAAACAAAATGTCAGCATTCATTGATTTCCAAGGATTTCAAGAACCTCAAGGTTTATTTGTTGTAAAAGAGTTGGTTATCCAACCTATAAATTCAAGATCTTCACCAACTATAAAAATATTCAAACCACCTTGTGAAAAATCACATCTAACAGAAGAATATAAAAATACTGTGAATAATTGTGAAAAAAATTATCATGGGATATCTTGGGAAGCTGGTCATGATCAATATAATAACGTATCAACAATAATCATTGAAGAATTAGTTGGAAAGTTTAATTATTTATTTGTCAAAGGTGAAGATAGAAAAAAATGGTTAACATTTATTTTACGTTTTAATCCAATGACAATTTTTAATTTGGAAGACTTGGGATGTCCAGATATAAAAATATTAGAGATGGAACATCCAGCAATACGACATATGAATTCACATCCTTTATGCAGTTCTTACAAATGTGCATATGAAAATGCACAGAGATACAAATACTGGTATATTAAAAAATTTTCAACAAGAGCCAACATGAAAAAATCCATTTTACATTTTTGTGCAGTTGAAAATATAACTGACTTGACACAAAAAGATATTGCTGCACTTCCAGTGATGGCTATTATAAAATTTGCATCACATCAAATTGATGAAATTTGGGAAAAATTATCAGTAGAACAACGTTCAAATCCAACAATTTCAAAATTAAAACGATGTAAAAAACATCCAATACAAAATAATTGTGAAGATGATGTTGGAATATCTTATTATGTACTAGAAAAAGATTGTTTAAAATGTAAAGAAGGAACTGACAATGGAGAATTGAATTTTATTAATGAATAAATGATGCAAAACCGAATTTTTAAAAGTTGTTAATTTTTTTAGAATTATCCTTCCTTCCTTTAAATATAAGATATGAAAAAATAAAGATTTAGTTTGTATAATAAAATAATAGAAACAAGTTTCAACAAGTTTTAACATGTTTGAACAGAAAAAGAAAAAAATTCTATCTAGATTTCATTGTTATAAAAATTGATGAATCATCTGACGATGATGGATTAAAAGATTAAATTTTAGAAAATATACTGAAACATGTTCAAACAGGAATTATTAGCTTTTTCTCAAAAAAATATTTTTTTACATCTATTGTTATAAATTCCATGAAGAAGATTATAGGACTAAAAGATTAAAAGATTAGAACAATAGAAAGTAAAAACTATTTTCTAAGAAGAAAAATTTTTATTCGGGATAAGCATCACCTGATTTTCCTTCTCCCACAAAATTTAAACCAATCACAACGTTCCCCCACTCTTAAAAAATTTATAGTAGGGATAAGCATAACCTGTTTTTCCCTTCTCCCACAAAATATTAACCAATCAAAACGTTCCCCCACTCTTAGTGAAAAGAGGAAAGGGAACTTTTTCGTTGGTGGGGGACCTGAGATTTAGTATATATTCTCGTGCACAGAGACTAAGCATCACTCATCGTTCAGTCCATCAGCTGTAGTGCGCCCAGTCTTAGAAACCAACAAGTAAGTTTTATCATATATTTATAAATTTTTATTAACTTATTGATATTATCATTGTTTTTTAATTATTTTTTTAACTAAAAAAAAAACTTTTCCATTTACAGATATTAAAAATGGGTTTTGCAAAAGCAAAAAAACTTCAAAAAGCTAACGAACGCAAATCATTAAAAGATTTTAAGAGAAAAGTAGTTTATAAAATTACTAAAGTAGCGAGATTTCCAACATCAAAGTATGGTCCAGCACTAACAGTTGAAATCAACAATGAAAATTATGCATATCTACCAAAAAGATTTGCTACACATTTCAATCAAGATGATCAAGAATTTAAGGAGCTAGAAAATGCTGTCAAGAAAGGAACACTAACCATGGTTCTTGATGGTGAAAATAACCAAGATGTAATATTAGATGATAGTACATATGATCTACGTGATTTCGATGATGATGAGGAAATGTGAATAAATAAATAAATAAATAAATACACTAAATCAAATTATTTTCGTTTGTTTTTATTTAATTAAAACCATAGGTTACAATTAATTTATGTTAACTTATGTACTATTCCACTTATTGGTCTATATTCAATTATTTTATCATGTAAAATTAAGCAATATGCTGTCGTTCCTTGAGGAAAATTTTCTTTTGATTCAAATTCCAAGCGTACATCTACAGCACCAGTTTTCAAAAACTCATTTTGTTTACTACAATCAATCTATTTTTGAGCCATAGTAAGACTCTGCAAAATTAGCATACATATCATATAATAAAGCAAATTGATTTTTTTCAATATCAAGATTCAAATTCCCATATGGAAAAATATGAGAATTAAGATAAAGTTTAACATTTGTTATTTTACAATGATCAAAATGTGTTACACATCTTTTGCCAATCATTTTTCTATTTGATTGAAAACCAAGAATAACATAACGTGGCTTTTCCAGTTGAGTTGCAGTTTTCACTGTCCATATATGATGAGTTGTTTGTGGCAGCAATGGATACTCATATAAGTCCCACGATCTAAATCCAATAGAAATGACAGGATCTTTTTGTATATATTTCATTATATCAATTTTATTTTTGTTTGATAACATTATATACGGTACAAGCCATTCAATTTTTGTAAGTTTTAAATCAAATTCTGGCATATTAGGAACTCATACGTATGTAGCTTTTGATGGTAGAACAAACAAATCTTGATTCTGTATTGATATTCTTATTTCATCACTATTATCGAAGCTCGTTGATCCAAATGACTGATGAGCATGTAGCTCATAGTTGATATTTCATTGTTAAATTGAACTGGCGCGTTTATATCGAAAATATTTTCATCACTCATTTTGACGTAAAACAATTAAGACAAGTTATATTTATCCAATTAAAGTTCCAAAATTTTTTTACTTTTAGACCTAGACTCTGCAGGTAATTTATATTCTGAGATGTCAACTTTTTGACTGCTCGATTCAGACTGACTGGAGGTGTCCATGATGCTGCTTTTTATACGATGCCCCACGTGTTTTATAGCGCGTGAATTGAAGCAAATTCCCATTCCTATGATTTTACGTGTAACGTAATGGTTATTGTTTCACCACGGAAATTCACTAATTTTCCGTTTTGATCAACAATTTTAATTGTAAATGATCAATGGTTTTAACAGTAATTGGTAAATAGATTGGATTAGCTGGTACTTCAATTATTTTATAACCAGGTGGTACAGCAGGAAAAGTTATATATTGTATGAACTTTTGTTGATTCACGTAAGCTCCTGTTGTAATGTTGCACTCGATTCTCAATGTATTCACTTTTAAAATATTAATCGGGTAGTTTGATTCATATTTTGTTTTAGAACTCAATATTCTCGGTGTAAATCCTAGTAACGTGCTGGTGATTTTGGTTTTACAAAATCAATGTCTCTTTCACTTGTAATATATGAATGTAGAGTATTTTTATTATATGTAATTTTGATATTATATTTTTCTAAGTAAGCAGCTAGATCATCTATTTCATAACTTCCAGTTGGTATTTCAATTGTATCATAACTGTTCAAATATGTAATCATATTATTTTCATGATCGATATTTGGTAATGAATTAAATGATAAAAATGAAATAAGTGCTGATGAATAATTTTTTTCACTTGATAATTGTATGGGTGGAAAGTAATCAGTTTCTAAGACTGAAGATTTACCGGTGAGAGTTAAAGTAAACGTATCGTTCATTGTCAAGGTTGATAAATAACTGATTGGAAATTTTCTTTTCTTCCGCTTTTATAGTTTTCCTGTGAGAAATGCGAGACATAAATGTCCACAATTATACGTATTCCAATCTTGATAACGTTTATGATTATAATTGATGCTACCAACATTAAGATAACTGACAAGATCTTTCGGTGGCTGTAAGTTGCCAAAACTATCAAAGTATATTGCTGAATTATTATTGAGTTTTTTATATGCTACCCAATGTGTTCCAGGATTCCTTTTATCATCTAAATTAATGATTCCACACTCTTGTTTCCAAGGTCCATCTTTTGGCATATCATTTCGCATAAAAACTCCACGGAAATTAGCAATTTTTGATTGTTTAGCAAATTTTAATAAATCACCGTCAGTTAAAGCTCTTTGTGGTAGCATCAGTTGAAGTTTTTTGGAGAGAGATAAAGTCCCATACCGCTTTTATGTGGTGTTAAATAAAGTCCTTTTCCTATTGCAATTGATTCCATCATTTTATTGTGTCGCTTATTTTCATTTAATTGTTCTTTACTTGTCTTTACTGCATTGATAGCTTTGACAACACCAGATGCTCCACCAACTAACCCACCTAATGCTGATATAGCTGAGAAAATCGGGATTAAAAGCGGTAGAGCACCACCGATATGTTTAGCAACTGGTAAAACTCTAGGTACTGTAATAGCTTTCTTGCCACCATTTTTTTTAATAGCTGCTCTCGCACCGTTTATTGCTGATTTAATTGCAACTGATGAATTATTTGATCCCTTCATTGCTTGTTTTGCTGCTTGTACGATTTTTGAAAATGATATTTTCTTTTTTGTTATTTTCTTTTTTTTAACTGCACGTTTTTTATTTTTTATTAATTTTCCTCCAGTCTTTTTTTTTATTTTTCTATTTTTCAACGAAGATAATGGTTTTTTTTTTTTCTCGTACATTTCTTTTCCTTTTTTTCATTAACACAACCCATACCAAATTTTGATTTTACTTTCATTGCTCCTGTAACGAATGTAGCTGCTGCTCTCTCACTTAAACTTGCGTCTTTAGAAAAAATACGTTTAGCTGCTTCACGAGCTAAAATATCATCAGCTGCGTTTCTTGCCTTGATGTCGTTGCGATTTTTCGAATATGCAATATCGTGATTTTTACAGGCTGCGTCCAAAGGATTAATTCCCGGATCTCCTCTTGCTAAACGTTTTTCTAACTTGGTACCTGGTCCACAATATGAATAACCAGGCAGATGGAGTTCGAATGGTAACTTGTTAATTATTTTATTTAGTATTCCTTTTCCACAACGTTTTTTGTTCTTTTTCTTTTTTGATGTATGCTCAATCATAGCTTATAACAGACTGATTTGCTTTGGTATAAAACGGTTGAATTTATATGATTTGAGCTCAGTGCTCATCACGATGGAATACCAGAAACAAGCTCTAAAATTACCAGTTATAAACTTTGATATAATTACATCGAAAAGTGGTAATGGTTTAAAAGAAAAACGACATGGTGATTTACTACCAAATACAATAAGATGTGCGATAATTGGAGGAAGTAATTGTGGTAAAACGAACGCTTTAATGAAATTATTTGTTGATCCAAATGGTTTACGATTTGCAAATATTTATATTTATAGTAAATCATTATACCAACCAAAATATCAATATTTAGAAAAGTTACTAGAACCACTTGAAGAAATAAATTATTATAAATTTTCAGACAACGATCAAGTTGTACCAGTTGACGAAGCAAAACCAAATTCTTTGTTTATATTTGACGACGTTGCAACTGAAAAGCAGGACCATATTAAAGCATTTTTTTGTATGGGAAGACATAAAGCTGTTGATTCATTTTATTTATGTCAATCATATGCGCGAATACCTAAACACTTGATACGTGATAATATTAATTTTTTGATTATCTTTCCACAAGATGATACGAATTTAAAGCATATACATCACGATCATGTTAACATTGATATGGAGTATAGTAAATTCCGGCAGATGTGTGTGGATTGTTGGAAAGAAAAATATTGCTTTCTGTGTATCGATAAAGATAGAGATATAGATAAAGGAAGATATAGAAAAAATTTTGACTGCTTTATAACTATAAATAACAAAACGATTTGTTAAATTTTATTAGTTAATTGTAAAATCGCAAAGGATCAACATGCCTCTTTGTGAGCAAGAACTAGTTGATGAAACAAAATTTTTGTGTGAAATTGAAAAAGTACAAGACGTTATTCGAAAAAAATATCAATTGATAAAATTAGGGAAAGAAAATATATCAGATGCTGCAAATGAATATCTTAAACCTGTTGTCACACCGCTCAACAAATTAGCTGCACAACTGCCAACAACAACGGTTAGCAAAAAATTAATTGATGATGATAAATCATTTCCAGATGAAAAAAATACGAATGATAAAAAAAAAAATAATTCAACACATGAGGACAATTTTAGTACTTCTGATATTGAAGAATCAGTTTATGAACAAGAAGCTGAATATGATACTGCTGATGAAGGCGAGGAAACATTTGTAGAAGAATCAAATAAAGATTTAATAGATGATTACTTAGGAAAAATCAATAGTATACAGTGGGATAAAGATTATGGTGTAAAAAAAGTAAAATCTGACTACAAAATTGGAAATGCGAAAATTCTCTTTAACGATGATGAATTAAATATTTTTGATACACCATACAAAATAACACCTGGATTAATGGAATTATTATTTATGAAATCACCAGACAGAAGAACTATTACTGATATTGATGAAAAAAATTATAATGAAATTATTAATAATACAAATGCACATCATCAATATCATAGATCTAATATGCCAATAAAAAATTCAGCATCTCGGAAATACATTGATTTTATTGCACCTCATAAGAATGATAATAATGAGCATTATGGTACTGGATTATTACCAACGGTTATGACTCTTAGAAAAAATAATCCAACTAGAGTCAATTATATCTATTGGGACGATCCGAATGAACTTGTTGATCGATTACGATTATTAGTAGCATCAAGAACAGCTGGTAATCCGAATCATGATAATGAGATCATGTCAATTATTGAAGAGTTGAGAGAATGTGGATTAATATATTAATATATTAATATAAAAAAATCAGTCTGTATACATCCGTCAGTGAACTATGACTGATTATAAAAGAGACGTTGTGCGTGAGTTACACGCTCCAGCAAGAAAAAATTTTTTACAAATTTAAAAAATTCAGCTGGGCTGTTGGACTCAAAAATAAAACTGGAAAAGAGGTATCAGCAGCAATGGAATCAATATTCAAAAAAGGACGAATATGCAAAAATCTTCATGTGGATCAAGGAAAAGAATTTTATAATTCAACATTCAAAACAATGTTAAAAAAATAAAATGTTCATATGTATTCAACATTTACTCATTTAAAAGCATCAATAGTTGAACGATTCAATAGAACACTAAAAAACAAAATGTTTTTTGAATTTAGCATGCAAGGAAATTATAAATGGTTGAAATTGCTGCCAGAATTAATTAAAAAATATAATAATACAAAACATCGCACAATTAAAATGAAACCAGTTGAAGTTGTTGGTAAAAATATTAAAATATTAAAACAAACTGTATTTAAAAGTTTAAATCATTGTCATGTTAAAATCAAATTTAAATTAAAACAACATGTAAGAATAAGTAAATATAAGCATGTCTTTGATGAAGGATATAAACCAAATTGGACAAACGAAATATTCACAATTACTAAAATTAATAAAACATCACCTGTAACGTATAAGCTTAAAGACTATCAAGGAAATCCAATACAAGGAAGCTTTTATACTGAAGAGCTACAAAAAGTTTGACATTCTGACATTTATTTGATTAAATAAAGTTTTGAAAAGACGAGGGAATCAGATGTATGTAAAATATCTTGGATTTGACAATAGTCATAATCAATGGATAGATAATCAATAAACTAATAAATAAAAAAAAGCAACGTGTATTTATTTTCTAACAATAATTTTTATTATATACATTTATACAACTTTTATTTACATCATTCATATTTTCTTTTAAATATACTTTTACTCAAACACATTCGTTCAACAGGTATGTAACCCCAAGGCAGAGTGTCAGTTTCACCATTAGTTAACTGTCGTTTATCATCTTGCCAACTGAGAGCAATTTTTTCAATTGTTCTTGTTGTTACTTCATGTTTATGTGATCTTATAATATTTTGTTGCTTTTTTAAAATAACATGATTAATTAAACAATTTTTATAATCATCGAAAGTTATTTGTCTTACAGTTGATCTTTTGACGCCCTTTGCTCTCATATGAACACGTTTTTTTAATGAATTATTTTCATCCGCTATAACATAAGAGTATAATTTACTTCGTAAACCAATGAATTCTTTCATTATTTTTCCATTATTCTCATCTTTCATAATACCAATAACTTTTTTATTTTTTAATTGAATTCCATATTGATTATTTTCTGGATAATCAGATGTATCAAATTTATCAGGATTATTACGTATTAAATCGTATGGATTATGACTAAATATGTGGTAAACAGCAGAATCAGTATCACCATATAAATACTTGACTTTATCTTCATATTTTGGTTTTATGAAATTATAATGGAAATCATACATATATGTTTTTGACATTTCCAAAATAGAAAATCCAAGATAAATTGGTTTATTGAAAAGTATACTTGTTGGTTTCATCTCAATTATTACAAGATCGTCAATGATTAAATGACTGTGAAAGTTTGGCTTTGAGATATAAAATCTTGCTCGACCTCTACCACCATATTTTTCTACAAGTTTTATGGATTTACGAGTTCTTACAGACTCTAGAGTTTTACCATAAATTGCATTAATGAATAATTTTCTAAGATCTTTTTCAAATGCACTACGTGCTTTCTTTCGTAACTCTGTATTAAGATCAATATAAGATTGAAGCCATGCACTTTGTTCAAATTTTAAAACACGATGGACTTTAGTAATAATCATCCCCAAAGAACAATATTGTTTTAAATTCCGGTAATGGATAACATAATTTTTTTTATTATTTAGAGTTGCCAATAATTTCGGAGTTTTACTGGTTTCTAGAGGTGGTTTTTCACGTACTGGTGCTAACGGAAAATCTTTATGATGATGATGCAAACTTGCAGGATAATCTAAATCAACTTCAAGAATGTATCCATATTTTGAGTTATCAGCAGTTGAATTTATTATTGAAATATCAAAATTATTAATCCATTCAAATTTACAAGTTGGAAGATATTCTCTCATTGCTGCTCCATACATATTATTTAAATCAAAGTACATTAAAAATGACTTTTCTTCCTCTGGATTATATTCACTGCCCATATATCGATTATTTGCTTTTCCATATCGATTTGAGACTTGTGATAAACCACCTCTTATACCTTGCTCAATGAACAACATCATTTCAGGATCTGTCAACAATTCTAGTTTAATCTGAGTATATCTCAACATTGCACTAAAACTGAGTCCAGGTAGTGTATAATAATGTGCTGGATCTAACTTATATGTATTTAAACAATCAGCTCTGAAGCTTTCAAAAACATCAGCTAAAAGGGCAACATCAGTTTGTAAATATAAATCAGAATATTCCCCAAGTGTTTTTATATTGAACTTTTGCCAAACTTTTAGAGCATGTGCATATGCTTCATCTGAAATATTTTCTTCATTCAATTTTGAATAAAATTGATCTTTCGATGGCAGTGTTGTATCATCAAATTTTTCCCATTTATCAAGATAATCATATGGAAATACTCCCTTCTTTGTAATTAAATTGAATTCATCATCATTTTTACAGAGACTTTTTGTTATTAATTTTTTATCATCATCTAGATTATTCGATAATGAATCTATGGAACTTGCCATAAATCTGTATGAATCGATAAATCTAAATTTTATTCTTGTACCCTTAACACGTTTTGTAAATGAAATATATCTTTCTTTATTGATTCCAAGTATATCAATTTTACCTGCAAACTGGTTTTTTAATTTTTTGATGATAAAATGTGCATCATAGCCTGTGAGGTTATGAAATACTACTGGGATAATACATGATTCTTGATAATTAATATTGCATATTTGATGGGCGGCACCTCGGTATTCTGAGGTCCAATGAGAATGATCTCTTACTCTTACGTCATTTTTCGTGAAATTTTTATCACAAATATGACATTTTTTAGCATTTAAAAATTGTAATTCTTCATCTCGTGTGAGAGACATTGGTTTAATATCATCTATTATTTTATTGACTTGATGAGCAATTTGTTCAAGCTCTGTAATGAACCATTCAATTGAATTTTTACCTCTATGAAGATTGAACTTGGAAAGTGAGTCATCATAACTACACTTTAAATAATATGCTGCACTACTTGGAACATGTTTTTGATAAATTTGATTTTTTTCAAGTTCTTCACTCTGCACTTTTTCCAATAAACATTCTAAATCACCATAAATTATAAATGGTACTGTTAATTGATGTTTATAGCTTAAAAATTTTAAAATATTATTTTTAGCAGTCGGTAATCTCATTGCACTTTTACATTTTTCACTACATAATTTTTCATGATTATCACAAGATTTTTGTGATTGAAAATGACATAAGCATCGATCACAAATTATTTTCTTTCCATTATGTTTAGAAATTTGTGCACTTACTAATCTCGATAAATTTTTAATCCAAGCGAAATGATATTGTGATAAATTTTTTTGCGAATCTAACTCATCATCATCATCATTATCATCATAATCATCATCATCATCATCATTTTTTGCTTCTTCATCTCTTTTGATCATTATAAGATGAATCGTATTCAAATTAGATTCATTCTTGCTAATATAATATGGAACAATCCTTTCTTTTCTACGTTTTTTATTTTTTTTTTCCTCATCATCATCATCATCATCATCACTTTCATTATCATCATCATCATCATCATTCTCTATTCCATAAATATTAATTTTCAACTTTTTTTTTTTTCAAAAATTTTGATTTTTTCCCATGTTATGGGGAAAGTGATTTCGTTATAATTTAACTCATCAATATGTTTTTTATATTGACTCACACGGTCAGCATGGTTAGACACCTTGTATAAACATGCTAAAACTGACCAAATAAAACATAAATTGTCTGAATTTTTAACATTCACAACTGAATGAGTTTTAATTATCCATGATGGCATTTCAACGAAAGATGAATTACCACCTTGCAGTGGTATGTATTCATTTATTTGGATTTCAAGATGGAGGATTTCATGCAGTTTCCAACCAGATCCATTTAGTTCAGCTTCCTCAACATCTTCTAAAAAATGTTCAAATTTTTCTTGAAATAATTGACTGAGATCTGATGATTGTAAAACCTCAAAACTACCTTCATTGAAATATTTTGTTTCAACTTCCACACTATTATCAGCTGGTTTTTCAATTTCATAATTCAGAGCTAATACAGTATTGACTTTGAGTGCATTTTTATCTTGTAAAATAAGTGCTATTTGACTAATTAACATTTCTTTAGCATCAGAAAGAAAGTCTTTTACATTCTTATGTTTTAAATTAATTATAATGCTAGTCTTCATCCTGTTTCTGAAAACATTTTCTAAATCTTGCCATTCAATGTAATTTTCAGTAGTATCGTTTGATACATCAACTGTTGAAGATGCACCTGCACCTTGTACTTGCAAACTTTGTAATCTGAATAAAAATGTTGTTAGTATTCCCACTGTTGCCTGAGTGCATTTTTTATGAGCACCTGACAGACTTGCACATGATTTATTATAATTTGAAATATCTTTGCGTAATGAAACAATTGTAGAATTGATTTCATAGTGATCTGGAACTTGATGTAAACGTTCAACTATTTTTCGATAATTCTCTCGAAGTTGTTTGCATTGTGCGTTTAAATCCATTTTATTTTAATATTTGTTGATTATCCTAAAAATCAAAAAAATAATAATGTAGAATGATTGCATGTAATCAACTATTGATAATTGACTTAAAAAATTTCAAAAAATATGTAAAAATTGCAAAGACAATGATGGATTATAAAAAGATTTTAAGGTTATTTTTTTATAGAAAAATATTCATGTAAAATGATAGTTAGTGAAAATCTAAGGATAGTTTATTAAAAAAAATTTTATAAAATATCTTAGGATTATTCAAATACTCATTGATTATTAAATTGTGGTTAAGACTCACCTGGTATTTTTTATATAACTTTATATATATATATTTCGTTTTGACAGCAGACCACAATAATATTCGTTTGGTTAACCTTAAAAAACGAAAAATATTAATATAGAATGATTGTATGTAAAAATCTATAGACAATTAACTTAAAAAAATTTTAAAAAATATTTAAAATTGCAAAGATAATGATGGATTATAAAAAGATTTTGAGGTTATTCTTTTATAGAAAAATATTCATGTAAAATGATAGCTAGTGAAAATCTAAGAATAATTGACTTGAAACATTTGGAAAATATTCAGAAATTGACAAGATAATGATGGATTACAACAGAAAAAAAAAATTTTGAGGTTATTTTTTATATTGAAAAATAACAACCTAGTGCAAAAGATATCGTTGTAGAATAATAGCTAGTGAAAATCTAAGGATAGTTTATTAAGAAATTTCATAAAATATCTTAGGATTATTGAAATACTCATTGATTAATAAATTGTGGTTAAGACTCACCTGATATTTTTATATAACTATATATCGTTTTGACAGCAGACCACAGTGAATTTGTTAGAAGAATGAGTTGGATGTGCCATCATTTATATAGCTTTATCCCTACTTTTTTGTTGACCACTAGCGACACCATCACACTAACACCACCTTTTTTTCATATACAACTAGCGACATTTTCAATAACTTCTATCAACACTCACAAAAATAAAAAAAATTTAGAAACAGGAAAATATTTCATATGAAAAAATAAAAAACCATAGGATTAATTAAAAAAAAAAACAATATACTTGAAAAAAAATTGAAAATTATTTATTTATTCATTTAATCATTATTTAATAAAACAAATAATCTTGTGACCACATTGGGTCACGACAAATTCGTCCCCTTCTGGACCTCTCACTTGGCGTATAGGAGCAATTGTAGAAATCTGCATCCTCGACCCTCCGAACCAGCTCCTCTGGTTCCAAAATGACGGTGTCTGCATCATCATCATCATCGTCATCTTCATCATCATCATCATCACTAACCAAGTCAATGACTGGAATATCCATTGAAGCATCCTGATCGTCATCATCATCATCATCATCTTCATATTCTTGATCACGCGTGTCTCTGATCACTGTAAAGAAAAAAAAACAACAATGAATTAAAATATTTAATTGGAAAAATAATTGAAAATCAAAAAATAATTAAGAAAATACTTACAATGTATTACATCATCATCATTATCGCTGATCAAGTCAATAAAAGGTATGTCCATTGAAAGATGCTGTAAAAATGATCAAAAAGAAACAAAATATAAAAACTAATTGAAAATTTAAAAAACTACTTTTCATACTAAGTATATGAGTTAAAAAGAATTTTTTTTGTACTAATTATCAAAGCAATACGTATAAATCTACTAATCATAAAAGAAAAAATTTTTTTGTACTAAGTATGAAAGCAATACGTATAACTTTAGTTACCATAAAATAAAAGAAACTATTTGTACTAAGTATGAAAGCAATACGAATAAATTTAGTTACCATAAAAAAAAAAAAGCAAATTACAAAGACCCAAAAACAAATTTTAAAGACTCTACTGAAAAAAAAAAAAAAAGCAAATTTCAAAGACTCTAAGAAAACAAGCAAATTTTAATGACTCTACTGAAAAAATAAAAGAAGCAAACTCCAATGACTCTAAACAAAAGCAAATTACAATGACTCTACTGAAAAAAAAAAATAAAAAAGCAAATTACAATGACTCGAAAAAAAAAAACAAACTTCAATGACTAAAAAAAAACAAATTTCAATGACTCTAAAAAAGCAAATTAATAAGACCCAAAAAAGAAATTTCAAAGACTTTACTGAAAAAAAGCAAATTTTAAAGACTCTAAGAAAAAAAAGCAAATTTTAATGACTCTACTGAAAAAAAAAATAAAAAAAAGCAAATTTCAAAGACTCTAAGAAAAAAAAGCAAATTTTAATGACTCTACTGAAAAAAACAAAAAAGCAAATTTCAATGACTCTAAAAAACAAATTTCAATGACTAAAAAAAACAAATTTTAATGACTCTACTGAAAAAAAAAGCAAATTTCAAAGACTCTAAGAAAAAAAGCAAATTTTAATGACTCTACTGAAAAAAAAATAAAAAAAAGCAAATTTCAAAGACTCTACTGAAGAAAAATAAAAAAGCAAATGACAATGACTCTAAACAAAAGCAAATTACAATGACTCTAAGAAAAAAAGCAAATTTTAATAACTCTACTGAAAAAAAAAAAAAAAATAAAATAAAATAAAAAAAGCAAATTACAATGACTAAAAAAACAAATTTCAATGACTCTACTGAAGAAAAAAGCAAATTACAAAGACAAAAAACAACAAAATAGAGGGATTGAAGGAAGAGGAATTGTTATTGTTTTTTTGTTTTTTTGTTTTTTTTACAAATATTAATTGATATTTTCCTGCGTCTATACCTCCTCATCAGGTTGAATTTCCTCCTGAAAAAAAAAAGAAATGAATAAACATAAAAAAAAAAAATGATAAATGTACAAGAAAAAACTAATCAATTACCTGATCTTCGCTGGCTACCTCATCGTCAGCATCGTATCCTGTATCCTCTTCATCTGCAACAAAAAAAAAAAGAAAAATATGGATTAGAAACTAATATTAGTGAAATAAATGAAAATAATTAAAAAATAGAAAAATAAAAAAATTACCTCTAGGAATAGAAATGGGAACGATGATGACTTCCATTGGTTGCTCCTCGTACTCCTTCTGCAACCTCTCGAGCGTTAAAATCCTCCCTCTGAAACGCAGCTTCAAGAGCCTCTTCCACAAACATGTTCTCTGAAAATATAAATAAATGAAATAAAAAAAAAAATTTTTACATTTTCTAATGTATTTCCTTTTAATTCATTTTATTTAATTTTATTCTTTTTATATAATTAATTAGCTGTTTTTCTAATATATTTTTTCTTTGCAAAACACGTGCGTAAAATTGCACGCGTGTTCAGAAAAGAAAAAATATAATAGAAAAACCGCAAATTTATTTAATAAAAAGAATAAATAAAATAAATTAATAGAAAATACAATTAAATTAATAAGAAAAACTAAAAAATTAAAGAGAACACGTGCTTGAGTGATGCAATTTTCTCATGCATGCATTCTAACCATTCTTTTTGTTTTTCACATTAATTTTATATTTTTTATTGTATTTTCTTTTAATTTATTTTATTTTATTTATTCTTTTTATTTAATGAATTTGCAGTCTTTTTTATTATATTTTTTTCTTTGCAAAACACGTGTGTAAAAAAAAAAAAAAAATTGCACGCTTGTTCAGAAAAGAAAAAAATATAATAAAAAGACTGCAAATTTATTAAATAAAAAGAATAAATAAAATAAAATAAATTAAAAGAAAATACAATAAAATATAAAATTAATAAGAGAAACAAAAAAAGAAAGGTTAGAACACGTGCTTGATAATGCAATTTTCTCATGCATGCATTCTAAACATTCTTTTTGTTTTTTCACATTAATTTTATATTTTTTATTATATTTTCTTTTAATTTATTTTATTTTATTTATTCTTTTTATTTAATAAATTTGCAGTCTTTTTTATTATATTTTTTTCTTTGCAAAACACGTGTGTAAAAAAAAAAATTGCACGCGTGTTCAGAAATAAAAATATAATAAAAAGACTGCAAATTTATTAAATAAAAAGAATAAATAAAATAAAATAAATTAAAAGAAAATACAATAAAATATAAAATTAATAAGAGAAACAAAAAAGAAAGGTTAGAACACGTGCTTGATGATGCAATTCTCAAGCACATGTTCAGAAAAGATAAAATATTATAAAAAAAAAAAAAAACCACACCAATAAATAAATAGAAACAGAAAAACAATAGAATAGAAAATAAATTAATTGATAAAATAAAAAATGAATGACTTACCCTTTTATTATTTCTTCTACTCATTTTACTTTTTTCTTTAAAATCTTTATTAAATAACCGCATCACACGCAGGACCGAACTTAAAGAAAATCGTTTAGGGAAAACGTTGGAAAATCGGTAGCCATAGAATAAAATAGAGTTCAAGATGGAATATGCTGCAAGAATGCAGCGCCTTCTTGCAGAGAATAAAAAACTATCTTACCGACATAGTCCGCGGACATTTAAAATTTAAAAATTGAAAAAATTGAAAACTATTTTACCAGCATATTCCGCGGGCATTAAAAAATTTAAAAATTCAAGATGGCCTCCCATGAAAAAAAAAATAAATAAATAAATAAATAAAATAAATAAATAATATAATAATAATAAAAGTAAATAAATAATATAATAATAATAAAAATAATAATAACAATAGAAATCCATTATGCAATCTTATGAAATTAAATTAAATCGGGACCCCCCATGATGACGGTGCTCTAATTAATTAATTAATTCACGGACCCCTGGGATGGGCCCTCGCGCATTCCGCGAAATCACCCGCGAATCACAGTGGGGGGTCGCGGGTTTCGCGGGGGGAAGGGGGGGCACAGCAGGGGGCTGGTCCAGAACTCTCCTATGTATACTACTGATTTTACTTATTTTACACCATAATCTTTATCCCACTGTATACTATTGATTTTTCCTAAGTAATCATCTATTAAATCTCTATTTGATTCTTCCACAAATGTTTCCTCGCTTTCATCAGCAGTATCATATTCACCTTCTTGTTCATGAACTGATTCTTCAATATCAGAAGTACTAAAAATGTCCTCATGTGTTGAATTATTTTTTTTATCATTCGTATTTTTTTCATCCGGAAATGATTTATCATCATCAATTAATGATTTTTTGATAACCGTTGTTGTTGGCAGTTGTGCAGCTAATTTGTTGAGCGATGTGACAACAGGTTTAAGATATTCATTTGCAGCATCTGATATATTTTCTTTTCCTAATTTTATCAATTGATATTTTTTCCGAATAACGTTTTGTACTTTTTCAATTTCACTTAAAAATTTTGTTTCATCAACTAGTTCTTGCTCACAAAGAGGCATGTTGATCCTTTGCGATTTTACAATTAACTAATAAAATTTAACAAATCGTTTTGTTATTTATAGTTATGAAGCAGTCAAAATTTTTTCTATATCTTCCTTTATCTATATCTCTATCTTTATCGATACACAGAAAGCAATATTTTTCTTTCCAACAATCCACACACATCTGCCGGAATTTACTATACTCCATATCAATGTTAACATGATCGTGATGTATATGCTTCAAATTCGTATCATCTTGTGGAAAGATAATCAAAAAATTAATATTATCACGTATCAAGTGTTTAGGTATTCGCGCGTATGATTGACATAAATAAAATGAATCAACAGCTTTATGTCTTCCCATACAAAAAAATGCTTTCATATGGTCCTGCTTTTCAGTTGCAACGTCGTCAAATATAAACAAAGAATTTGGTTTTGCTTTGTCAACTGGTACAACTTGATCGTTGTCTGAAAATTTATAATAATTTATTTCTTCAAGTGGTTCTAGTAACTTTTCTAAATATTGATATTTTGGTTGGTATAATGATTTACTATAAATATAAATTTTTGCAAATCGTAAACCATTTGGATCAACAAATAATTTCATTAAAGCGTTCGTTTTACCACAATTACTTCCTCCAGTTATCGCACATCTTATTGTATTTGGTAGTAAATCACCATGTCGTTTTTCTTTTAAACCATTACCACTTTTCGATGTAATTATATCAAAGTTTATAACTGGTAATTTTAGAGCTTGTTTCTGGTATTCCATTGTGATGAGCACTGAGCTCAAATCATATAAATTCAACCGTTTTATACCAAAGAAAATCAGTCTGTTATAAGCTATGATTGAGCACACATCAAAAAAGAAAAAGAACAAAAAACGTTGTGGAAAAGGAATACTCAATAAAATAATTAACAAGTTACCATTCGAACTCCATCTGCCTGGTTATTCATATTGTGGACCAGGTACCAAGTTAGAAAAACGTTTAGCAAGAGGAGATCCGGGAATTGATCCTTTGGACGCAGTCTGTAAAAATCACGATATTGCATATTCGAAAAATCGCAACGACATCAAGGCAAGAAACGCAGCTGATGATATTTTAGCTCGTGAAGCAGCTAAACGTATTTTTTCTAAAGACGCAAGTTTAAGTGAGAGAGCAGCAGCTACATTCGTTACAGGAGCAATGAAAGTAAAATCAAAATTTGGTATGGGTTGTGTTAATGGAAAAAAAAAAAGAAATGTACGAGAAAAAAAAAACCATTATCTTCGTTGAAAAATAGAAAAATAAAAAAAAAGACTGGCGGAAAATTAATAAAGAATAAAAAAAAACGTGCAGTTAAAAAAAAAGAAAATAACAAAAAAGAAAATATCATTTTCAAAAATCGTACAAGCAGCAAAACAAGCAATGAAGGGATCTAATAATTTATCAGTTGCAATTAAATCAGCAATAAACGGTGCGAGAGCAGCTATTAAAAAAAATGGTGGCAAGAAAGCTATTACAGTACCTAGAGTTTTACCAGTTGCTAAACATATCGGTGGTGCTCTACCGCTTTTAATCCCGATTTTCTCAGCTATATCAGCATTAGGTGGGTTAGTTGGTGGAGCATCTGGTGTTGTCAAAGCTATCAATGCAGTAAAGACAAGTAAAGAACAATTACGTTATTGTCTCACAGGAAAACTATAAAAACGGAAGAAAAGAAAATTTCTAATCAGTTATTTATCGACCTTGACGATGAACGAAACGTTCACTTTAACTCTCACCGGTAAATCTCCAGTCTTAGAAACTGATTACTTTCCACCAATACAATTATCAAGTCAAAAAAATTATTCATTAGCACTAATTTCATTTTTATCAATTAATTCATTGCCAAATATTGATCTTGAAAATAATATAATTTCATATTTTAACGGTTTTGATAAAATTGAAATACCAACTGGAAGTTATGAAATAGATGATTTAGCTGCTTACTTAGAAGAATATGGAATCAAAATTACATATAATAAAAATACTTTACATTCATATATAACAAGTGAAAGAGATATTGATTTTGTAAAACCACAATCACCAGCACGTTTACTAGGATTTACACCTAGACTATTGAGGGCTGATACAAAATATGAATCAAACTACCCGATTAATATTTTAAAAGTGAATACATTGAGAATCGAGTGCAACATTACAACAGGAGCTTACGTGAATCAACAAAAAGTTCATACAATATATAACTTTTTTCCTGCTTTACAACCTGGTTATAAAATAATTGAAGTACCAGCTAATCCAATTTATTTACCAATTACTGTTAAAACCATTGATCATTTACAATTAAAAAATGTTGATCAAAACGGAAAATTAGTAAATTTCCGTGGTGAAACAATAACCATTACGTTACACGTAAAATCATAGGAATGGGAATTCGCTTCAATTCACGCGCTATAAAACGTGGGGCATCGTATAAAAGCAGCACATCATGGACACCTCCAGTCAGTTTGAATTGAGCAGTCAAGAAGTTGACATCTCAGAATATAAATTACCTACAGAGTCTAGGTCTAAGAGTAAAAAAAAATTTTGGAACTTTAATTGGATAAATATAACTTGTCTTGATTGTTTTACACGTCAAAATGAGTGATGAAAATATTTTCGATATAAACGCGCCAGTTCAATTTCACAATGAAATATCCAACTATGAGCTACATGCTCATCAGTCATTTGGATCAACCAGCTTCGATAATAGTGATGAAATAAGAATATCAATACAGAATCAAGATTTGTTTGTTCTACCATCAAAAAGCTATATACGTATGAGTGGAAAATTAACGCACTAACATGCTGCTGCAAATGCAGAAGATCCACTTGCCCATATTTTTTCTTTAACGTAAGTAAATAATGCTATGTGTTTTTTGTTTGATGAAATGCGTTATGAATTAAATGAAGTTTTAATTGATAAATCAAAGAATGTTGGTATAACATCTACAATGAAAAATTATTATCAATAAGTTCAAGAATGAATTATGAAAATGCAGGGTGAATAAATCAAAATGGTATGAAATTGATAAATGATGATGGATATTTTGATATATGCGTTCTATTAAATATGATTTTTGGCTTTGCTGAAGATTATCAAAAAATAATTGTCAAATCCGAAACATGAACTCATTATGATACGATCACGTTGAAATTTGAATGCGATCGTACGAGATAATGATAGAGTTCGTGATATGCCGGGATTTGATTTAAAACTTACAAAAATTGAATGGCTTGTACCATATATAATGTTATCAAACAAAAATAAAATTGATATAATGAAATATATACAAAAAGATCCTGTCATTTCTATTGGATTTAGATCGTAGGACTTATATGAGTATCCATTGCTGCCGCAAACAACTCATCATATATGGACAGTGAAAACTGCAACTCAACTGGAAAAGCCACGTTATGTTATTCTTGGTTTTCAATCAAATAGAAAAAATGATTGGCAAAAAGATGTAACACATTTTGATCATTGTAAAATAACAAATGTTAAACTTTATCTTAATTCTCATATTTTTCCATATGGGAATTTGAATCTTGATATTGAAAAAAATTAATTTGCTTTATTATATGATATGTATGCTAATTTTGCAGAGTCTTACTATGGCTCAAAAATAGATTTAGTAACAAAAGATAATTTTATTAAAAAATCTCCATTAATTGTTATTGATTGTAGTAAACAAAATGAGTTTTTAAAGACTGGTGCTGTAGATGTACGCTTGGAATTTGAATCAAAAGAAAATTTTCCTCAAGGAACGACAGCATATTGCTTAATTTTACATGATAAAATAATTGAATATAGACCAATAAGTGGAATAGTACATAAGTTAACATAAATTAATTGTAACCTATGGTTTTAATTAAATAAAAAACAAACGAAAATAATTTGATTTAGTGTATTTATTTATTTATTTATTCACATTTCCTCATCATCATCGAAATCACGTAGATCATATGTACTATCATCTAATATAACATCTTGGTTATTTTCACCATCAAGAACCATGGTTAGTGTTCCTTTCTTGACAGCATTTTCTAGCTCCTTAAATTCTTGATCATCTTGATTAAAATGTGTAGCAAATCTTTTTGGTAGATATGCATAATTTTCATTGTTGATTTCAACTGCTGGACCATACTTTGATGTTGGAAATCTCGCTACTTTAGTAATTTTATAAACTACTTTTCTCTTAAAATCTTTCAATGATTTGCGTTCGTTAGCTTTTTGAAGTTTTTTTGCTTTTGCAAAACCCATTTTTAATATCTGTAAATGGAAAAGTTATTTTTTAGTTAAAAAAATAATTAAAAAACAATGATAATATCAATAAGTTAATAAAAATTTATAAATATATGATAGAACTTTCTTGTTGGTTTCTAAGACTGGGCGCACTACAGCTGATGGACTGAACGATGAGTGATGTTTAGTCTATGTGCACGAGAATATATACTAAAACTCAGGTCCCCTACCAACGGAAAAGTTCACTTTCATCTCTTCACTCAGAGTGGGGGAACGTTTTGATTGGTCAATATTTTGTAGGAGAAGAAAAATCAGGTTTTGCTTATCCCTACTATAAATTTTTTTAGGAGTGGGGGAACGTCGTGATTGGTTTAAATTTTGTGGGAGAAGGAAAATCAGGTGATGCTTATCCCGACTAAAAATTTTTCTTCTTAGAAAATAGTTTTTACTTTCTATTATTCTAATCTTTTAATCTTTTAATCCTATAATCTTCTTCATGGAATTTATAACAATAGATGTAAAAAAATATTTTTTCGAGAAAAGCTAATAATTCCTGTTTGAACATGTTTCAGTATATTTTCTAAAATTTAATCTTTTAATCCATTGTCGACAGATGAGTCATCAATTTTTATAACAATGAAATCTAGACAGAATTTTTTTTTTTTTCTTTTTCTGTTCAAACATGTTAAAACTTGTTGAAACTTGTTTCTATTATTTTATTATACAAACTAAATCTTTATTTTTTCATATCTTATATTTAAAGGAAGGAAGGATAATTCTAAAAAAAAAATTAACAACTTTTAAAAATTCGGTTTTGCATCATTTATTCATTAATAAAATTCAATTCTCCATTGTCAGTTCCTTCTTTACATTTCAAACAATCTTTTTCTAGTACATAATAAGATATTCCAACATCATCTTCACAATTATTTTGTATTGGATGTTTTTTACATCGTTTTAATTTTGAAATTGTTGGATTTGAACGTTGTTCTACTGATAATTTTTCCCAAATTTCATCAATTTGATGTGATGCAAATTTTATAATAGCCATCACTGGAAGTGCAGCAATATCTTTTTGTGTCAAGTCAGTTATATTTTCAACTGCACAAAAATGTAAAATGGATTTTTTCATGTTGGCTCTTGTTGAAAATTTTTTAATATACCAGTATTTGTATCTCTGTGCATTTTCATATGCACATTTGTAAGAACTGCATAAAGGATGTGAATTCATATGTCGTATTGCTGGATGTTCCATCTCTAATATTTTTATATCTGGACATCCCAAGTCTTCCAAATTAAAAATTGTCATTGGATTAAAACGTAAAATAAATGTTAACCATTTTTTTCTATCTTCACCTTTGACAAATAAATAATTAAACTTTCCAACTAATTCTTCAATGATTATTGTTGATACGTTATTATATTGATCATGACCAGCTTCCCAAGATATCCCATGATAATTTTTTTCACAATTATTCACAGTATTTTTATATTCTTCTGTTAGATGTGGTTTTTCACAAGGTGGTTTGAATATTTTTATAGTTGGTGAAGATCTTGAATTTATAGGTTGGATAACCAACTCTTTTACAACAAAAAACCTTAAGATTCTTGAAATCCTTGGAAATCAATGAATGCTGACATTTTATTTCAATATATATCTATTCAACTCAACTCAACTCAACTGAATAGTGACCAGTTCTGAACTGATGAAATTTCTTTTATACCTCTGAATAACCACTCCCCTTTTTTCTCTATCCCTTCCACTTCCTATTTACCCCTACCATTTTTTTTACCCCCTCTACAACTTATTTTACAAACATCAAATAGTTGATGGAATAATGAAACTACTTACGATACTTTCTGTAATTTGTCTTGATGATGCAAGAGCTAAGGTTCCAGTCGCGCTGTGGCATGCGAGCTGACTGCAAGCAAACAATTCACATGATCGACTAGCTAAATCATTACACAAAAGTTTAATAATAAAAATAAAACAACAATATAAAGATAGATACTTTAGCAACCATACAGTTCATGGAAAGTATCTATCTTATTAGTGCAACTGTGCAGTCAATTTATCCAAAGTTATCATAAAGAAATAATTAATATAAAAAAAAAGTACATAACCTCAACAGTCAACCTGTTGGGGAGTCCAAATAAAGGGCAACCTAGCCCAAACACCAACACACTAAATAATGAAATAATATTTGGCGACAAACCAATTGTTAACAACATAAAGATCTCCATAGAAGATGATCAAATAATAAATAACAACAACAAAAGAACTCTGGACATTACTTCAGACGACAATTCACCTGAATATAAAAAAAACAACAACGAATTGGCTAACAACTACAACAACAACAACCAAAAAAGATTACAACTACTCAAAACAACTAATGAAAAACTGCAACAAGAAATAGCAGACATCAAATCAGAACTAGTTAAAAAATCTGAAGAACTTATTGTTACGAGCCAAGCATGGGCAAATTCCATAACAGAAGTGGCAACACTAAAAAAACAAGTCCAAAACTTACAAGACACGGTTGAAAATATGAAACGGATAATAATCTTGGACCAGCAAAAAAAATAATAATAATGTCACTTGCAAATGTGCCACTACAAACAACATAATCTCACAAAACGATATCCAGCAAATGGATACCAACGATGCAAGCCAACCGATAATAACACCCTGTGACAACGACATCAACTCTGAATTTCCACCAATCACCAACTTCAGAAAAAGAAACAGAGCCAGATACAATATCCCTATTGTACCCAAAGACTCTGACATAACGGAACCAACAACAGAGGGCAACACCAAAGCAAAAAAACCACCACCAATTTTAATCCATAACTCTGAGGCCAAAGAGACAATCAAACTAATTCACGACAACCTGGAAACCAACAAAGATCTTCAAGGTAAATTTGCTACCAAAACTCAAGGTAAAAACCACACAGTCTATACCGAAAATATAAATGACTATAACAACATAAACAATACACTAAAACAAAACAACATTCAATTCTTCACCCACACTCCAACTGAACTAAAACCAAAAACTACTCTTCTGAAGGGTCTTGCAGGCAACTTTGAGCCACAAGAGGTTCTGGACGAGCTGAACAAACAGGCTAAACATTTAAATAACCTAGAATTCACAAAAATAACCAAATTTAGTACCAACATTTCAAAGAAAAACAACACAAACCTCAACATTTACACAGCATACCTGACACCTAACAGCGACTACAACAACCTTAAGAAAATCGACAGACTCTCGCATCAAATAGTACACTGGGAAAAAATAAGATCCACTGAGACTCCCCAGTGCAAGAGATGTCAGAGATTCGGACACATGGCGATTAACTGTAATCTTACTAAAAGATGTGTCAAATGCGGAGAGGATCATGACCCAAATAAATGTCTGATCCTCCCCAAATGTGATAAGTGCAAAAAAAGAGGGCACAAAACAATCAACTGTGAGACGGCTCTTTAAGAAATTGAGGAGTCTCAAAACACACCTGACACTATCCTTCCCAAATGTGTCATTTGTGGAGAGAAGGGACACCCTGCATCCTACAGAGGTTGTCCAAAACAGATTGAAATTCGTAACAAATTAAAACAACAAAATCACATCAATAACATAACCAAAAACACACAAAAAAATCTTAAAATACAAAGAATTGAAAGATTAGTTGAACCCAACCTATCCTACAGCCAGGCCTTCCATAAAAATAGCCCATCTAACCCACAATCATTCAATAACCCACAACCATTCAATCACCAAAACCCAATCAATAACAATATCCACACACCACAAATCTAACCCACCCCCATCATAATTGAAATAACAAACTTGATAAACAATTTTAAAAACGACATCAACAAAATGATAACTGAAAAATTCACAACAATTAATAACAACATTAACACAAACACAAACAACATCAAAAACATATACGTACAGCTGTATGCAAACTCAGACCTCTCTCAAAGAAATGGACTGTAACGCCACCAACTTCAAATTAGACAACCTCTCAATTATAGCAGTCAACGTAAACTCCATGGTTACCAACGAAAGGAGAGGATCAATGCTAGATCTACTAAACACTCATCATCCAGATGTAGTAATGATAGGCGAGACTAAACTAGCTAACAGATGTAAAGTATTTTTTGAAGGATACAATATGTTTAGAACTGATAGGCCAGGTGCCAGGGGTGGTGGCGGCACAGCCATTTTGTTGAGAGACAAATTTAAATACAATAGACTTTATCCAACATGCCTCTTTAAATTTAAACTTATTAAGGCAACAATTATAAGCATAAACTTAGACAATAATAACAACAAATTATACTTAATTTCAATTTATAGTGTAGGTAATAATAAGAAAGAATTTATAAATGAGTTCGAACAATTATTCATAGACCTTAAACTAGATTCAGAATCGATATATTACATACTGGCAGGCGATTTAAATGCAAAACACACAAACTGGAAAAATATAAATAACAATCATCGTGGCCTTGCCGTGAACCAATGGTTGCTAAATAATTCAATTGAATATAAAATTAATTTTAATAGTTCGAGTCTACCATCATTTCCGCGCGAGCAATCCTTCCTGGATGTATGTATGATTGACGAAAGGCTGTCATACACTGACCTCGAGGGAGACGGTTATTTAAAGTCAATAGTTTATAATAGTGAACATAATGCCTTGGCGACGACGATTAAACTTAATAAACCTTACACAATCGACCAGGTGGACCCACAGTTGAAATTCAACTATGGGAAAACTGACTGGGATAAGTTTCAAAAACATATATCTGAAAAATCTACATCCAGGTTGCCTGCCAACAGGAATTTATCGATTTTAGAAATTGACCAAGGGCTTAAAAAATTAGAAACAGAGATATTACATGCAATCGAGTGTGTAGTCCCCAAATACAAAACAAAAAACAGACTTGAGGACTACACTACTCATGAAATTAAAAAAATTCAAAAAGCAAAAAGCCTCGTGCTTACAGAAATAAACAAAATATACAAACAGAGAGGGGCTAGAAGGGAGTCAACCAGACTGGCCTACTTCAAATCAATTTTAAAAAAATTAACAATTAAATTACAAATGAAATATAACCAATCAATCTCAAATTACTGGGAAAAAAAAATAAGTAAAATACCACACAACGACCCATCGATAATGCTACCAAGCATAAATAAAATATTTAGAAAAAAAGAAAACCCAGAAAGTAAGCCACTTGTTATACCACCAGACAGATCAACACTACTTGACGAGGCTAAAATTCCACTAGATAACAAAGGTCTAGATGATGACCAAAACTTTATCATTGCCAACCCTGTTGACAAACTGGACATCCTGGGAGCACACTTTGCGTCAGTAAATATACAAAATCAAAATATGACAAATAACTCAAACAACTATTCAAATATTATCAATCACAATTACGATAAACTAACAACAGGCATCAGACGAGACAGAACAGAAAAGAAAACAGTAACATCTTTTAATAACAACAACACAGCTCTGTTCCCAAAAGACATAGACGATTACAAATACTTTACAAATATAACGAAAGTTTACAAACTATTTACAAAACTACTGTTCCGTCGGAAAGAGAGGTAAGCGAGAAGAGAGAGAGAAAGAATAGGATAAATTTCATTTGAGAAAAAATAAACGAAAATGTAGAATAAAATAAAAAGTAAAACATACAACACATTGAGCCAGCGGGTCTAATCCTCTGACGGCACGAGCCGATGCCGACTAATCCCTCAAACTGACAACGTTTGCCATTAGAAAAATGTTGCAGTTTGAGGACAATGAGGATTAGGCCGCTGACCTCGAAGACCACCCAGTCTTTCGAGGAACTAAATAAATTATCTGTAAAAACATTTTGGAAGTTTTGTCGGGTTCAAGCGACGCTTGGTTATACAAGCGTCGTTTGGCCTTCTAGAATTTTCTAGATTTTTCATTACTAAGGCCCAGAAGCTGGTTAGCGTCCTGGACCTTTTTTCTAAGCAGTTGCATTCGCAATCCCGTAGCCTACGGAACTCTCTCTTGTCACTTGCTCTTACAAAAAATCAACTTAAATAAATTCACAAGTTAATAAATAAGTTTAAACTGATTGAATAAATAAACTAAATAATATTATAAATTTAAATAATAATTTTAAATAATGAAAATTAAAATTAAACGATAAAAAATATAAAAATTATTATTGTGTTAATTATTTAAATTACGTATCCTATACTTCATTACCAGATATAAATCCCTTAACGGGCAATATATCCAACAACTACCAAACAAAAAGTCGACTGGACTTGACAAAATTCCATACATAATACTGAAAAATCTACCAAGACAGACCATTTTTCAATACACAATACTTTTTAACAACTGCCTCAATCACACTTACTTCCCCCAAGACTGGAAATTAGCCAAGATCATAGCAATACCCAAAAAAGACAAAGACCTCACCCGACCAGCCAGTTACAGACCGATTACTCTACTAAACAACATCAGTAAAATCTACGAACGTACAATTAAAAAATCAATAAACTACATTTGTAAAAAAAACAAAATAATACCTGACCAACAGTTTGGCTTCCGCAGGGAACACTCTACAATCCATGCGGCAGCCAAATTCATATCCAACATATGCGACAAAATCAATCAAAGGAGGGTGGTGGGGGCCTGCCTGATTGACCTGGAGAAGGCATTCGACACGGTCTGGCGCCCAGCCCTGTTCCTTCTCCTGAGACAGAAGGGATTCCCCAGCCACCTTATTAAATTAATTTATGACATGACAACTGACAAACAATTCATAGTAGCAAATTCAACACAAGTATCAAACAACACATATACAGTAAAAGACGGACTACAACAAGGGACGGTCAACTCACCGACACTTTTTAACATCATGATCAGTAACTTACTAAAACCATTCGAGACACAATATCCTGGACACGTGAAGGCTATAGCATTCGCTGATGATATAGTTGTATATGTGTCTGGGGATAAAGTTAACACAGTACAAAGACAACTACAACAAACATTTATAACAGTCAAAGACCACTTACAGCAACTCAAACTAAAAATAAACATAGATAAACGCAACACAATTTTATTTAGAGGACGTTACGATGACTGCACTACAGACACGAAAAAGAACTGGCGACAATTTCAAATAAACGAAAACAGAAACAACACAGGCAAAATTATACCACACGTACACACAGTCAAATATCTTGGGCTGTACATGGACGAAACACTGGCTTTCAAGACACACGCCAAGCTCCAGCTGATTAAGGCTGCCAGGGCTTACAGACTGTGCTCAGACCTGTTTAGAAATAGACACCTGAGCGCTAGGTTCAAAGTGATCTGCTACATGGCTTTTATCAGACCGATACTTGCTTATGCATGCCCAATTTGGTTCAACATAGAGGGACATGCAATGGAAAAAATCAGGGTGTTTGAGAGAAAGTGTCTCAGACAGTGTACAGGATTATTCAGAACACCACAATCAGACTATACTAACTACTATAACAACTCAATACTATTCAATACAGCAGACATCCCACGATTCGACGTATTTACACTAAAGCTAATCAGAGACCATACAGTAAGATCAATGACACACAAAGTTAACAAATTTATATATTCACTATACGAAGACAAAAACGAGTCCCACGAGACAGCAATCACAACTGGATACATCCCCCATGAAACATTTGTTTACTTGGACAAAAACGGTTACATACAAGACAAAAATAACGTACCGATAATATACCACACAAAAAGAGGACACAACCCACGAGCAATTAACTGAAGACCAAACTTACAATCCAACGACCCAACACTAGTATTTGACACGACAATACCGACGTCAGACAAAAATAATAAATTCCTACAAGACGAAAGGTACTACGAGTGGCTACAAAATGACCAAATAGACTGAATATATAATTATAATAATAACATAATTGCCAACAGGCTCTTTAAAATATCACACTATTAACTAACTAATAAAACTAGTTTTAGGTGTTTTTGTTTTCGAATTTTAACTATATAATTATAACTTTGAAATAGGCTCAATAAATGCAGTTTTTTTAATATATATTCTGCTATAATAAAACAACACAAAAGTACAACACTCAATCACAACAAATAACAAAAGCAAAAATAAAATAAAAACAAAAAAACCTACGATTTCTTATTAAGAACAGTAGATATAAGTATATATGTAACAAAATAAAACAGTCTTTGTAAGAATTTATAATGTAATAATATAATGTAACACGTATTGATCAATAAATAAAATTTGTTTAGAAAAAAAAAAAAAAAAAAGAGCTAAGGTTCCAACCTATAAAATGATTGGTCCTCAGTTCGAACCATCATCAAGACAAATTTTTTTTAATTTCATCAACAATTTTTTTATATATCAATATAAAATAGAAAAAAAAAAAAAATATTCCTTCGAGCCGGATTCGAACCAGCGACCTCTGGATATCTCTCATATTTTAATCAAACTAATTACAGTCCATTGCTTCTACCAACTGAGCTATCGAAGGCAATTTAGTTCGTCATTGTATAATATATGAAGGAATATTCTTTTACCGATAGGATATAGCATAATCTCATGTTTGTTTCAGAGGATAGCGTGTAAACTCTCATGCCAAGGGTCCGAGTTCAAATCCCAGTTGGGGAAAATATTTTTTTTTCTCTATAATAAGAACTATTTTACCGACATATCCCGCGGGCATTTAAAAATTCAAAAATTAAAAAATTCAAGATGGCCTCCTATGAAAAAATAAATAAATAAATAAATAAATAATTAAAATAAATAAATAAATAATAATAATAATAATAATAATAATATAATGATAATAAAAATAATAATAATAAAAATCCATTATGTAATCTTACGAAATTAAATCGGGACCCCCATGGTGACGGTGCTCTAATTAATTAATTAATTCGCGGATCCCTGGGGTGGGCCCTCGCGCATTCCGCGAAATCACCGGCGAATCACAGTGGGGGGTCGGGGGTTCTTCGGGGGTAGGGGGGGCACAGCAGGGGGCTGGTCCAGAACTCTCCTATGTATACTACTGGTAGGTATTTTACTATAGTATAGTCACAATGTAATATAGGCGTATGTAACTTGGTTCACGATAGTTTCCTCAGGTTTGGTTGCGTATTTCATAATCCGATTAAGTGGACCACGCCCCTCTATTATTTCTAAGACTGAGTTAGGCTCCTGTATTTGTTCTCGTGACTCCCACGGTTGTTAGCTTTCGAGATAACCAACATGGCTCCCCCCGGTGATTTTGAGGAGGATGGTGAGAAATCCTCGTTGCTGGCCTTGGCTGATACCCGTGTAGGAAAACACAACATGGCCAAGCATCGACCGATGCTTGGCGAACTGTGGCCAATAATCGGCAAACATTCATGGGCCTTTAATGGGCCAAGCCTGGAGCGTTACGGTAATTTAATATCAGCTGCCATTAATGGTCCAATAATGTTTGCCAAGATTGGCCCTATAAATGGCCCATGATTGGCCAAACGAGAGCCAATGTATACGCCAATGAATGGCCAATTCAATTTTCCGAATATTGGGCCAATAAATTCCCCATTAATGGCCCATTGATGGCCCATTGATATACCAAGGGTAAGCCAAGAGTAGACCAACCATCAGCCATTATTGGCTTGCCATTAATGGGCCATTAATGCGCCAAGCCTGGAGCGTTACGGTAATTCAATATCGGCTGCCATGACTGGCCCAATGATGTTCCCCAAGAGTAAACCAAGTATGGCCCATTTATTAATTCCATTAAAAAAAAAAAAAAAAACGTTTATTTATAAAAAAATTTATTTATTTAACAATCGAGCTTTTATTAAACAAACTATTAATAATCAATTGAAGAAATTATCATTAAACACTATCAAGATTTGATTTTACCTGGACTTGAACTCGGGTCTTCTTGTGCGATATTCTGAAGCATTACGGCGGCTATAGGAAAACTTATAAATAAATTTCTGATTTAAATCAAATCAACAAAAGACCAACTCTTGGCCGCCCGAGAGTCAGCCAAAGCTTGGCCAGTGATGGCAACCATGTGTTGGCCATTTAAGGATTCAAAAGCTTGGCCAATGATGGCATCCAAGCAACGGCCATTAACGTATCAGCCAAAGATTGGCCAATGATTGGCAAACAAGCAACGGCCATTAATGCATCAGCAAGAGATCAGGCGAGGCCTCACCCCAGGGGATCCGCGAATTAATCAAGTGGGTCAAATCGCAGCAGGGGGTCCTTGAATTAATTAATTAGGTCGATTAATTAATTAAGTCAAATCGCCACAGGGGGTCCTCCAACTGATTAATTAGGTCAAATCGCCATGGGGGGTCCGATTTTTTATAAGACGCCATATTGGTTTTTCGTAAGACGCCATTTTAAATTTTTAAATTTTTGAAGTTCCCGGGGTCCCATTTTTCATACAACGTCATATTGGTTTTTTTGCAAGATGGCATATTACATTTCGCAAAGGTATCTATTGTTATTATTTTTCATTTATTTTATTGTTCATAAATTTAACTAACTTTTAAATAATGTTTTTTTATTATTATTATTTTTCATCAATAACAATAATAATAATAATTTAATAATTTAATAACTTTCATAATAATATTTTCAAAATTCCCACAAAAAGTAGGTAATGTTTTTCCCGTTTTTATCATATGATATCTTCAGTGGGGCGCTGCAGTTTCGTTTTGTCAGCGCTCTATGTTTTCCGAATTTCCCACGATTTTCTAATTGCATCACGCAAGCACGTGTTCTCATCAATCCTTTTTTTTGTTTTGATTATTAATTTTATTGTATTTCATTCTAATTTATTGTATTTCTTTGAATAATTATTATATTATTTTTATTTTTATATTTTCAGCGTGTAGGTCTTTGGAGAAGACTCCTAGAACGGGATTTGTGGGTCCGATACCATGCCATGTCCAGGTTAGAGCAAGTGGAGCTGGAGCAGTGGTCATCCAGAGAAGCCACCGTCCCTGTTGCCGCTAACGAAGGTAATTTTTTTATATTTTTTATTTTTATATTTTTATTTTCAATTATTTTATTCATTTTTTTTTTTTTTTACAGATACAGGTGATGATGAGACAGCTGCCATGTCCAGGTTAGAGCAAGATAAGCTGGACCAAGAGTCATCCGGAGAAGCCACCGACCTTCTTCCTACTAACCAAGGTAATTTTTTCTTATTTATTTTGATTACTTTTTTCTATATTTTATTATTTTATTTTTTATTAATTTATTTATTAATTTTTTGTTTTTATTTTTTTCAGAGGAAACCGTTACTGCAGCCGTATCGACTTCTGAAGGTGAGCAAGCAGTCCTGGGGCCATCATATCCCGGTAATCTTTTTTTCTTTTCATAAAATTTTGTTAACTTTTTTTTATCAATTTATTAATTCTTGTTTTTATTTTTTTTTTCAGAGGGAACCGCCACTGCAATCATCTCAACTCCTGGAGGTTCCAGAGGAGTACAGGAGTCTGCTAAACAGGAGTTGTACTTGGTCAGAGACACTCATGATGATCTTTATTAAGTAGAAGACATCGTGGTACCTGAAGGTATTATTTATAATTTTTTTTTATAAACTTTTAATTTTTTATTAATCAATTTTATAGCTTTTATAAATTTTTATAAATAAATTTTTCAATTTATAATTTATTATAAATTTTAAATTTCATAAAATTTTAGGTTTTTTTCTATAAATTTTTTAATTTTATAAGCTTTTAGATTTTTTTTTAATTTTTCATAAATTTTATAATTTTTTATCACTCGATTTTTAATTTATTATAAATTTTAATTTTTATAAATTTTTTAGATTTTCTATAAATTTTTATTTTTATAAATTCATTTTTCTGATTTTTTTTGCAAATTTTTTAATTATTATTATAAATTTTTCGAGTATTATAAATTTTTTTAATTATCATAAATTTTTTTATTTATTATTATTATCTTTTATAAATTTATTTTTTAGATTTTCGTATAGCATTTCCTGGAGGCTCCGGAGAAATGCAGGTGTCTGACGAAGAAGAGCTGTATCTAGTTAAGGATACGCATACAGATATTTATGATGTTGAAGAAATCATGCTACCTGAAGGTATTTTTATGAAGTTTTAATTCTTGTAATTAATTTTTAGATTTTTATAAATTTTTATTGATTAATTTTTGATTTTTTTTTATAAATTTTTATAATTTTTAATTTTTTATAAATTTTTATGAAATTAATTTTTCGATTTTTATATATTTTTTTTTTTTATCAATTTTTAATTTTTTTACAATTAATAAATTTTTTAATTTTTATAAATTAATGTTTTTAGATTTTTATACATTCTGAATTTTTATAAATTTATTTTTAGTTCTAAATAAATTTTTTTAATTTTATAAATTAAAGTTTTTAGATTTTTCATTAATTTTTAATTTTTTTAATTTAGAGCAACAACAGCTTGACATGGAACTCGAGGATGATGACGATGATGATGCTGATACGGTTATTCTCGAACCGGAGGAGATGAATCGGCGGTTGAAGAATGTCGACTACTACAATTGACGCTACATTCCACGTGAAGTTTCGAAAAGAGGTAGGATTTGTGGAAGTCCAATGTGGACGAAAGATTTCATTTTTCATTTAAAATAAATTGATTGAATTGTTTAAAATATATATTTTATTTTCGATGTTTTTTATCAATCCCATCCTCATCCTTAGATTTTTTTATCTCTTGTAATTATTATTTTTATATTGATTCGTTTTTTTTGATTTATTTGATTTGAAATATTTTTTGTTTTTTTTTTGATATTTTTCATATGAAATTTTTTATTGCTTTTTTATTGGTTAGTATTATTTTGTCTTAGCTATATATTTTCTAAACTTTTTTTTGGTTTCATTCATTTTGTATGTGTCGCTAGTAGTTAATAAAAAATGTGATGAAGTCGCTAGTAGTCAATAAAATGAAATAGTAGCGCTAGTGTGATGATGTCGCTAGTGATCATCAAAAAGTGGGGATAAATCTAAATAAATATCAGTCCATCTAACTCATTCTTTCAACACATTTCATTGTGATCTGCTGCCAAGACAATATAGTCATATAAAAATATCAGGTGAGTCTTAACCTCAATTCAATAACCAATAAGTATTTTTATAATCCTTAAATATTTTATAAAATTTCTCAATAAACTATCTTTAGATTTTTACTAGCTATCAATCTACATAAATATTTTTTGCACTAGGTTAATATTTTTCTATAAAAAATAACCTCAAAAAAACATTTTTTTTTGGTAATCCATTATTATTTTATCAATTTTTGAATAATTTTCAAAAGTTTTAAGTCAATTATCCTTAGATTTTCACTAGCTATCAATCTACACAAGGTTAATATTTTTTCTAAAAAAAATAACCTCAAAAAAAAATTTTTTTTTTTTTTGCTAATTCATCATTATCTTTGCAATTTTTGAATTTTTTTTTGAAATTTTCAAGTCAATTATCCATAGATTTTCGCTTGCAATTATTCTACATTAATATTTTTTTGATTTTTAGGTTAACCAAACAAATATTGAAATAAAATAAATTCAAATAAAATGGATTCAAACGCTCAATGCAGACAACGTCGAGAGGATTATCGAAAAATAGTTGAACGTTTACATGAGGTTCCGAATCACGATCAAATTGATTCTACGATTATTTCATTACGCAGAAATATTGCAAATTATAATAAATCATGTGCAAGTCTTTCAGGTGCTCAGAAAAAATACACTCAGGCAACAGTGGGAATATTGACAATTTATTTATTCACATTACAAAGTTTGCAAGTACGAGGTGCAGGTGCATCTTCAACAGTTGATGTATCAAACGCTTCTACTGAAAAATACATTGAATGGCAAGATTTAGAAAATGTATTCAGAAACAGGATGAAGACAAGCATTATAATTAATTATAATTAAAACATAAAGATGTGAAAGACTTTCTTTCTGATGCTAAAGAAATGTTAATTAGTCAGTTAGCTCTTCTTTTACAAGATAAAAATGCACTCAAAATCAATACTGTATTAGCTTTGAACTATGAAATCGAAAAACCATCGAATAATAGTGTAGAAGTTGAAACAAAATATTTCAGTGAAGGCAGTTTTGAGGTTTTACAATCATCAGATCTAAACCAAAGAAAATTTTGAACATTTTATAGAAGATGTTGAGGAAGCTGAATTAAATGGATCTGGTTGGAAACTGCTTGAAATTCTTCATCTTGAAATCCAATTAATTGATTACATACCACTGCAAGGTGGTAATTCATCTTTCGTTGAAATGCCATCATGGATACTGAAAACTCACTCAGTTGTAAACGTCGAAATTTCTGATAATTTTTGTTTCGTATGGTCAGTTTTAGCATGTTTATACAAAGTGCCAAAAAATGGTGAGTGTGTGAGTCATTATATGAAACATCTTGATAAAATAAATTCTAGTGGAATAACTTTCTCGATAACATGGGAAAAAATCAAAGTTTTTGAAAAACAAAATAAGTTGAAAATTAATATTTATGGTATAGATGATGATGATGATGATGATGATGATGATGATGATGATGATGATGATGATGATGATGATGATGATGATGATGATGATGATGATGATGATGATGATGATGATGATGATGACAAAAGTGATAATGATAATAAGAAAAAAAATAAAGAACGTAGAAAAGAAAGGGTTGTACCATATTATATAAGCAAAAATGAATCTGAGCATGAAACGATTCATCTTTTAATGGTTGAAAGAGAAGTAGAAGCAGAAGATGATGATGGTGATGATGATGTTGTTAATGATGTCAATTCACGAAAAAATTTGTCACAATATCATTTTGCATGGATCAAAAACTTATCGAGATTAGTGAGTTCACAAATTTCTAAACATAATGGGAAAAAAAAAATTTGTGATCGCTTTTTATGTCACTTTCAATCTCAAAAATCACGGGATAATCATGAAAAACTTTGCAGTGAAAAATGTAAAAGTGCAATGAGATTACCGACTGCAAAAAATAATATTTTACAATTTAAAAGTTATAAACATCAATTAACGGTACCGTTTATAATTTATGGTGATTTAGAATGTTTATTGGAAAAAGTGCAGATTGTAGAACTTGAAAAAAAAACAAATTTATCAGAAACATGTTCCAAGTAATGCAGCATATTATTTAAAGTGTAGTTATGATGACTCACTTTCCAAGTTCAATCTTCATAGAGGTTAAACATCAATTGAATGGTTTATTACAGAGCTTGAACAAATTGCTCGTCAAGTCAATAAAATAATAGATGATATTAAACCAATGTCACTTACACGACATGAAGAATTACAATTTTTGAATGCAAAAAAATGTCATATTTGTGATAAAAATTTCACGAAAAATGACGTAAAGAGTAAGAGATCATTTGCATTGGACTTCAGAATACCGAGGTGCCGCCCATCAAATATGCAATATTAATTATCAAGAATCATGTATTATCCCAGTAATATTTCATAACCTCACACGCTATGATGCACATTTCATCATCAAAAAATTAAAAAACCAGTTCGAAGGTAAAATTGATATACTTGGAATCAATAAAGAAAGATATATTTCATTTACAAAACATGTCGTGGGTACTAGAATAAAATTGAGATTCATCGATTCATATAGATTTATAGCTAGTTCCATAGATTCATTATTAAATAATTTAGATGATAATAAAAAATCAATAACGAAAAGTCTCTGTAAAAATGATGATGAATTCAATTCAATTACAAAGAAGGGAGTTTTTCCATATGATTATCTTGATAAATGGGAAAAATTTGATGATACAACACTTCCATCGAAAGATCAATTTTATTCGAAATTGAATGAAGAAAATATTTCAGATGAAGCATATGCACATGCTCTAAATGTTTGGCAAAAGTTCAATATAAAAACCTTGGGAGAATATTCTGATTTATATTTACAGACAGATGTTGCTCTTTTAGCTGATGTTTTTGAAAGCTTCCGAGCTGATTGTTTGAATACATATAAGTTAGATCCAGCACATTATTATACGCTACCTGGACTTAGTTTCAGTGCAATGTTGAGATATACACACAGAGAAGGATATGTTAACAGTTAACATATCCTGTTTAATGTTAACATATGCCATGTTAAAATGGGTGGTGGCTGATAAGTTTACATCAAAGATATATATATTAACATTAAACATACGTATCTTAATAGTTAATATGCGTATGTTAACTATTAAGATATCTGTAATTGACACAATTTGAAGGTTAGGCTGATAGTTGAAGACATTTACGTATGTAAATATGAAAATTGAATGTAAAATTAAGAATGAATTTACAAAAAAACTAAATTTGACTAAATTTAAGACAACACGAGTACATATTATATTATATTACAATTAGAATAGTATCACAATATAATGTCAAAAAAAAGATGACAAGAAGTAGACTGGCGCATCAAAATATTTGGCCGCGTAAAGATACGTATGTTAACTATAAACATACGTATGTTAACAGTAAAGATATCTATGTTTATTGTTAATATATATATCTTAACATTAAACTTTTGTATGTTTAATGTAAACATATTGGTATGTTAACTGTTAACTTATCCTTCTCTGAGTGTACTCAGATTGAACTAGAATTGTTAACAGATCCTGAAATAATGTTGTTTATTGAGCAAGGTTAAGAGGTGGTTTATCACAAGTCTCAAATCGATATGGAAAAGCAAATAATCGATATATGGGCAGTGAATATAATCCTGAGGAAGAAGAGTCATTTTTAATGTACTTTGATTTGAATAATATGTATGGAGCAGCAATGAGAGAATATCTTCCAACTTGTAAATTTAAATGGATTGATAACTTTGATATTTCAATTTTAAATTTAACTGCTGATAACTCAAAATATGGATACATTCTTGAAGTTGATTTAGATTATCCTGCAAGTTTGCATCATCATCATAAAGATTTTCCGTTAGCACCAGTACGTGAAAAGCCACCTCTAGAAACCAGTAAAACTCCAACATTATTGGCAACTCTAGATAATAAAAGAAATTATGTTATCCATTATAGAAATTTTAAACAATATTGTTCTTTAGGGACGATTATTACTGAAGTTCATCGTGTTATAAAATTTGAACAAAGTGCATGGCTTCAATCTTATATTGATCTTAATACTGAGTTACGAAAGAAAGCCCGTAGTGCATTTAAAAAAGATCTTAGGAAATTATTCATCAATGCAATTTATGGTAAAACTCTAGAGTCTGTAAGAACTCGTAAATCAATAAAACTTGTAGAAAAATATGGTGGTAGAGGTGGAGCAAGATTTGATATCTCAAAGCCAAACTTCCACAGTCATTTAATCATTGATGATCTTGTAATAATTGAGATGAAACCAACAAGTATACTTTTCAATAAACCAATTTATCTCGGATTTTCTATTTTGGAAATGTCAAAAACATATATGTATGATTTCCATTATAATTTCATAAAACCAAAATATGAAGATAAAGTCAAGTATTTATATGGTGATACTGATTCTGGTGTTTACCACATATTTAGTCATGATCCATACGATTTGATACGTAATAATCCTGATAAGTTTGATACATCTGATTATCCCGAAAATAATCAATATGGAATTCAATTAAAAAATAGAAAAGTTATTGGTACTATGAAAGATGAGAATAACGGAAAAATAATGAAGGAATTCATTGGTTCACGAAGTAAATTATACTCATATGTTATAGCGGATGAAAATGATTCAATGAAAAAACGTGTTCATATGAGAGCAAAGGGCGTCAAAAGATCAACTGTAAGACAAATAACTTTCGATGATTATAAAAATTGTTTAAATAATCATGTTATTTTAAAAAAGCAACAAAATATTATAAGATCACATAAACATAAAGTAACAACAAGAACAATTAAAAAAATTGCTCTCAGTTAGCAAGATGATAAACGCCAGCTGATTAATGGTGGAACTGACACTCTGCCTTGGGGATATATACCTGTTGAACGAATGTGTTTGAGTAATAGTATATATAAAAGAAAATATGAATGATGTAAATAAAAGTTGTATGAGTGTATATAATAAAAATTAATGTTGGAAAATAAATACACGTTGCTTTATTTATTTATTGGTTTATTGATTATCTATCCATTGATTATGACTATTGTCAAATCCAAGATATTTTACATACATCTTATTCCCACGTCTTTTTAGAACTTTTTCAATTAAATAAATGTCGGAATGTCGAACTTTTATTTAATTGTGAATATTTCATTTGTCCAATTTGGTTTATATCCTTTATCAAAGACATGCTTATATTTACTTATTCTTACATGTTGATTTAATTTAAATGTCATTTTAACATGACAATGATTCAAACTTTTAAATACAGTTTGTTTTAATATTTGAATATTTTTACCAACAACTTCAACAGGTTTCATTTTAATTGTGCGATGTTTGGTATTATTATATTTTTTAATCAATTCTGGCAGCACTTTCAACCATTTATAATTTTCTTGCATACTAAATTCAAAAAACATTTTGTTTTTGAGTGTTCTATTGAATCGTTCAACTATTGATGCTTTCAAATCGGTAAATGTTGAATACATATGAACATTATATTCTTTTAACATTGTTTTAAATGTTGAATTAGAAAATTCTGTTCCTTGATCCACATGAAGATTTTTGCATATTCGACCTTTCTTAAATATTAATTCCATTGCTGCTGATACCTCTTTTCCAGTTTTATTTTTGAGTCCAACAGCCCAGCTGAATTTCGAGAAAATATCAATGACTGTTAAAATATAATTGTAACCAGAATTAACCTTTGAATGTTCAATCATTTCTACAAGATCAGCTTGCCATGTTTCATCCTTATCACGAATGTCAACTTTACGTCGTACAAAATTTTTTCTTGCTGGAGCATGTAACTCACGTACAACGTCTCTTTTATAATCAGTCATAGTTCACTGACGGATGTATACAGACTGATTTTTTTATATTAATATATTAAACCACTTTCTCTCAACTCTTTAATAATTGACATGATCTCATTATCATGATTTGGATTACCAGCTGCTCTTGATGCTACTACTAATCGTAATCGATCAACAAGTTCATTTGGATTATCCCAATGAATATAATTGACTCTAGTTGGATTATTTTTTCTGAGAGTCATAACCGTTGGTAATAATCCAGTACCATAATGCTCATTATTATTATTCTTATGGGGTGCGATAAAATCAATGTATTTTCGAGATGCTGAATTTTTTATTGGCATATTAGATCTATGATATTGATGATGTGCATTTGTATTATTAATAATTTCATTATAATTTTTTTCATCAATATCAGTGATAGTTCTTCTGTCTGGTGATTTCATAAATAATAATTCCATTAATCCAGGTGTTATTTTGTAAGATGTATTAAAAATATTTAATTCATCATCGTTAAAGAATATTTTTGCATTTCCAATTTTGTAGTCGGATTTCACTTTTTTTACACCATAATCTTTATCCCACTGTATACTATTGATTTTTCCTAAGTAATCATCTATTAAATCTTTATTTAAATACGTCTTGCTATCAATATTATTAATAAATAAATAAATAAATGAAATATTTAGTAAATTCTAGGGCATATAAAATACCGAGTGAGCAGTTAAAATTTTTTCTTTTTATTTTTTGATTATTTTAGCAAAATTAACATTTTACTTGTTTCTCACAATATTATATTTTTTACTTTTTATTATTTTTGCAAACCGTAGTTCAAAGTCACCTTAGCTACTCGATATCTTACATCGGTTGACGTTACAAATAATTCTTTAAGTAAAATATTAAATGCTGACTATCGTGGGACAGGTAAATTATAATTGGTCAAAGATGTTACCACCTAAGATCATCCCTACTTTTCATTTAAATTTTTATGGGAATTTTTCATCAGTTGCAATTAAATCAGCAATAAACGGTGCGAGAGCAGCTATTTAAAAAAATGGTGGCAAGAAAGCTATTACAGTACCTAGAGTTTTACCAGTTGCTAAACATATCGGTGGTGCACTACCACTCTTAATCCCGATTTTCTCAGCTATATCAGCATTGGGTGGGTTAGTTGGTAGAGCATCTGGGGTTGTTAAAGCTATCAATGCTGTAAAGACAAGTAAAGAACAATTAAATGAAAATAAGCGACATAATAAAATGATGGAATCGATTGCCATTGGAAAAGGACATTATTTAACACCACATAAAAGCGGTATGGGACTTTATCTGTCTCCAAAATACTTCAACTGATGCTACCACAAAGAGCTTTAACTGACGGTGATTTATTAAAATTTGCTAAACAATCAAAAATTGCTAATTTTCGTGGAGTTTTTATGCGAAATGATATGCCAAAAGATGGACCTTGGAAACAAGAGTGTGGAATTATTAATTTAGATGATAAAAGAAATCCTGGAACACATTGGGTAGCATATAAAATACTCAATAAAAATTCAGCAATATACTTTGATAGTTTTGGCAACTTACAACCACCGAAAGATCTTGTCAGTTATCTTAATGTTAGTAGCATCAATTATAATCATAAACGTTATCGAGATTGGAATACGTATAATTGTGGACATTTATGTCTCGCTTTTCTCACTGGAAAACTATAAAAGCAGAGGAAAAGAAAATTTACAATTAGTTATTTATCGAGCTTGAGAATGAACGATACATTTACTTTAACTCTCACCGGTAAATCTTCAGACTTAGAAACTGATTACTTTCCACCAATACAATTATCAAGTGAAAAAAATTATTCATTAGAACTAATTTCATTTTTATCATTTAATTAATTGCCAAATATCGATCAGGAAATAATATAATTTCACATTTTGACAGTTATGATAAAATTGAAATACCAACTGGAAGTTATGAAATAGATGATTTAGCTGCTTACTTAGAAGAATATGGAATCAAAATTGCATATAATAAAAATACTTTACATTCATATATTACAAGTGAAAGAGATATTGATTTTGTAAACCACGTTTACTAGGATTTACACCTAGACTATTGAGGGCTGATACAAAATATGAATCAAACTACCCGATTAATATTTTAAAAGTGAATACATTGAGAATCGAGTGCAACATTACAACAGGAGCTTACGTGAATCAACAAAAAGTTCATACAATATATAACTTTTTTCCTGCTGTACAACCTGGTTATAAAATAATTGAAGTACCAGCTAATCCAATTCATTTACCAATTACTGTTAAAACCATTGATCATTTACAATTAAAAAATGTTGATCAAAACGGAAAATTAGTAAATTTCCGTGGTGAAACAATAACCATTACGTTACATGTAAAATCATAGGAATGGGAATTCGCTCCAATTCACGCGCTATAAAACGTGGGGCATCGTATAAAAGCAGCACATCATGGACACCTCCAGTCAGTTTGAATTGAGCAGTCAAGAAATTGACATCTCAGAATATGAATTACCTACAGAGTCTAGGTCTAAGAGTAAAAAAAAATTTTGGAACTTTAATTGTATAAATATAACTTGTCTTGATTGTTTTACACGTCAAAATGAGTGATGAAAATATTTTCGATATAAACGCGCCAGTTCAATTTAACAATGAAATATCCAACTATGAGCTACATGCTCATCAGTCATTTGGATCAACCAGCTTCGATAATAGTGATGAAATAAGAATATCAATACAGAATCAAGATTTGTTTGTTCTACCATCAAAAAGCTATATACGTATGAGTGGAAAATTAACGCAACAACATGCTGCTGCAAATGCAGAAGATCCACTTGCCCATATTTTTTCTTTAACGTTAGTAAATAATGCTATGTGTTTTTTGTTTGATGAAATGCGTTATGAATTAAATGGAGTTTTAATTGATAAATCAAAGAATGTTGGTATAACATCTACAATGAAAAATTATTTATCATTAAGTTCAAGAATGAATTATGAAAATGCAGGGTGAATAAATCAAAATGGTATGAAATTGATAAATGATGATAGATATTTTGATATATGCGTTCTATTAAATATGATTTTTGGCTTTGCTGAAGATTATCAAAAAATAATTGTCAAATCCGAAACATGAACTCATTATGATACGATCACGTTCAAATTTGAATGCGATCGTACGAGATAATGAGAGAGTTCCTGATATGCCAGGATTTGATTTAAAACTTACAAAAATTGAATGGCTTGTACCATATATAATGTTATCAAACAAAAATAAAATTGATATAATGAAATATATACAAAAAGATCCTGTCATTTCTATTGGATTTAGATCGTGGGACTTATATGAGTATCCATTGCTGCCGCAAACAACTCATCATATATGGACAGTGAAAACTGCAACTCAACTGGAAAAGCCACGTTATGTTATTCTTGGTTTTCAATCAAATAGAAAAAATGATTGGCAAAAAGATGTAACACATTTTGATCATTGTAAAATAACAAATGTTAAACTTTATCTTAATTCTCATATTTTTCCATATGGGAATTTGAATCTTGATATTGAAAAAAATCAATTGCTTTATTATACGATATGTATGCTAATTTTGCAAAGTCTTACTATGGCTCAAAAATAGATTTAGTAACAAAAGATAATTTTATTAAAAAAATCTCCATTAATTGTTATTGATTGTAGTAAACAAAATGAGTTTTTGAAGACTGGTGCTGTAGACGTACGGTTGGAATTTGAATCGAAAGAAATATTGCTCAATTTTACATGATAAAATAATTGAATATAGACCAATAAGTGGAATAGTACATAAATTAACATAAATTAATTGTAACTAATGGTTTTAATTAAATAAAAAACAAACGAAAATAATTTGATTTAGTGTATTTATTTATTTATTTACATTTCCTCATAATCATCATCGAAATCACGTAGATCATATGTACTATCATCTAATATTACATCTTGGTTATTTTCACCATCGAGAACCATGGTTAGTGTTCCTTTCTTGACAGCATTTTCTAGCTCCTCAAATTCTTGATCATCTTGATTAAAATGTGTAGCAAATCTTTTTGGTAGATATGCATAATTTTCATTGTTGATTTCAACTGTTAGCGCTGGACCATACTTTGATGTTAAAAATCTCGCTACTTTAGTAATTTTATAAACTACCTTCTTTTTCAAATCTTTCAATGATTTGCGTTTGTTAGCTTTTTGAAGTTTTTTTGCTTTTGCAAAACCCATTTTTAATATCTGTAAATGGAAAAGTTATTTTTTAGTTAACAAAATAATGGAAAAACATTGATAGTATTAATAAGTTAATAAAATTTATAAATATATGATAAAACTTACTTGTTGGTTTCTAAGACTGGGCGCACTACAGCTGATGGACTGAACGATGAGTGATGCTTAGTCTCTGTGCACGAGAATATATACTAAATCTCGGGTCTCCCACCATCTAAAAAGTTCCCTTTCCTCTCTTCACTAAGAGTGGGGGAACGTTGTGATTGGTTAATATTTTGTGGGAGAAGGAAAAACAGGTTATGCTTATCCCTACTATAAATTTTTTTAAGAGTGGGGGAACGTTGTGATTGGTTGATATTTTGTGGGGGAAGGAAATCAGGTGATGCTTATCCCGACTAAAATTTTTTTCTTCTTAGAAAATAGTTTTTACTTTCTATTATTCTAATCTCTTAATCTTTTCATTCTTTAATCTTTTTTCTGGAGTTATAACAATAGATGTGAAAAATATTCTTTTGAGAAAAGCTAATAATTCCTGTTTAAACATGTTTCAGTATATTTTCTAAAATTTAATCCATTGTTGTCAGATGATTCATCAATTTTTATAACAATGAAATCTAGACAGTATTTTTATTTTTTCCTGTTCGAACATCTTAAAACTTGTTGAAACTTGTTTCTATTATTTTATTATACAAACTAAATCTTTATTTTTTTATATTTTATATTTAAAGGAAGAAAGGATAATTCTAAAAAAATTAACAACTATTAAAAATTTGGTTTTGCATCATTTATTCATTGATAAAATTCAATTCTGCATTGTCAGTTCCTTCTTCACATTTTAAACAATCTTTTTCTAGTACATAATAAGATATTCCAACTTCATCTTCACAATCATTTTGTATTGGATGTTTTTTACATCGTTTTAATTTTGAAATTGTTGGATTTGAACGTTGTTCTACTGATAATTTTTCCCAAATTTCATCAATTTGATGTGATGCAAATTTTATAATAGCCATCACTGGAAGTGCAGCAATATCTTTTTGTGTCAAGTCAGTTATATTTTCAACTGCACAAAAATGTAAAATGGATTTTTTCATGTTGGCTCTTGTTGAAAATTTTTTAATATACCAGTATTTGTATCTCTGTGCATTTTCATATGCACATTTGTAAGAACTGCATAAAGGATGTGAATTCATATGTCGTATTGCTGGATGTTCCATCTCTAATATTTTTATATCTGGACATCCCAAGTCTTCCAAATTAAAAATTGTCATTGGATTAAAACGTAAAATAAATGTTAACCATTTTTTTCTATCTTTACCTTTGACAAATAAATAATTAAACTTTCCAACTAATTCTTCAACGATTATTGTTGATACGTTGTTATATTGATCATAACCAGTTTCCCAAGATATCCCATGATAATTTTTTTCACAAGTATTCACAGTTTTTTTATATTCTTCTGTTAGATGAGATTTTTCACAAAGTGGTTTGAATATTTTTATAGTTGGTGAAGATCTTGAATTTATAGGTTGATAACTAACTCTTTTACAACAAATAAACCTTAAGGTTCTTGAAATCCTTGAAAATCAATGCATGCTGACATTTTGTTTTAATATATCAACTCAACTCAACTCGACTGTATAGTGACCAGTTCTGAACTGATGATATTTTTTTTATACCTCTGGATATCCACTCCCCTCTTTTTTCATTCCTTCCACTTCCTACTACCCCCTCCACAACTTATTTTATAAACATCAAATAGATGATGAAATAATAGAATTATTTACAATACTTTCTGTAATTTGTCTTGATGATGCAAGAGCTAATGTTCCAACCTATAAAATGATTGGTCCTCATTTCAAACCATCATCAAGACAAATTTTTTTTTTTTTTAATTCCAACAACATTGTTTTTATATGAATAAAAAAAAAAAATATTCCTTCGAGCCGGGTTCGAACCAGCGACCTCTGGATATCTCATTTTTTAATCAAACCAATTACAGTCCATCGCTTCTACCAACTGAGCTATCGAAGGAGATTTAGTTTTTCATTAAATAATATTTGAAGGAATATTTTTTTACCGACAGAGAATAACATAATCTCTTGTTTGTTTCAGAGGATAGCGTGCCAAACTCACATGCCAAAGGTCCGAGTTCAAATCCCGGTTAGGGAAAATATTTTTTTTCCATTAACAATAATAACACAAGATGGCGTCTTTTAAAAACCAAAGATGACATTTAAAAAAATCCAATATGGCGTCTTATAGAAAAACCAATATGGCGTCTTATGAAAAATCGGACCCCCTTCGGCGATTTGACTTAATTACTCAATTGGAGGACCCCCTGTAGTGATTTGACCTAATTAATTAACCTAATTAATTAATTCAAGGGCCCCTGTGGCGACCAAATGGTTAATTAATTTCGCGGACCCCCGGGGTCAGACCTCGCGGATTCCGCGAAATCACCTGCGGATCGCAGCGGGGGCGCGGGTTTTACGGGGGAAGGAGGGGCACAGCGGGGGGTGAGCCAGAACTCTTCTATATATACTACTGATTTAGTTCTAATTTATTACTAATATTATATTGATATTATTATTATCGATGATATTGTTGAAATTATTATTTTATTTATACTATGGTTATATATGAATAATATTATTATAAATAATAATAACTCTAATAATATTATGATTAACATCAATATCAATATATTATTAGTAATAATGTCGATGGTATCAATTATATCGTCACATTAAAAGATGAAGGGCGGAAGTACCAAAAACATCAATTTATAAATTTTCGGGTTTTTCATCTAATTTTAACACTTAAGAAAAAAGGGAAAATGGGCGTAACAACCTTTGATAAAGGATAAAGGGCGTATGTTCAAGGATTTACGCCTTTTTTCTGCAAGAAAAAGATGAAGGGTGTATATTCAATTTTATTTGAAATTTATTTGATGGCAAGATTTTTTAAATTATTAATTTTTTATTGATGATTATAAATGATTTATTATCAATAAGAAAAACTATAAATTATTATTATTATTATTATTATTATTATTATTATTATTATTATTATTATTATTATTATTATTATTATTATTATTATTATTATCATTATTATTATTATTATTATTATTATTATTATTATTATTATTATTATTATTTATTATTATTATTATTATTATTATTATTATTATTATTATTATTATTATTATTATTATTATTATTATTATTATTATTATTATCATTATTATTATTATTATTATTATTATTATTATTATTATTATTATTATTATTATTATTATTATTATTATTATTATTATTATTATTATTATTATTATTATTATTATTATTATTATTATTATTATTATTATTATTATTATTATTATTATTATTATTATTATTATTATTATTATTATTATTATTATTATATATTATTATTATTATTATTATTATTATTATTATTATTATTATTATTATTATTATTATTATTATTATTATTATTATTATTATTATTATTATTATTATTATTATTATTATTATTATTATTATTATTATTATTATTATTATTATTACATATTATTATTTATTATTATTATTATTATTATTATTATTATTATTATTATTATTATTATTATTATTATTATTATTATTATTATTATTATTATTATATATTATTATTATTATTATTATTATATTATTATTATTATTATTATTATTATTATTAGATTATTATTATTATTATTATTATTATTATTATTATTATTATTATTATTATTATTATTATTATTATTATTATTATTATTATTATTATTATTATTATCATTATTATTATTATTATTATTATTATTATTATTATTATTATTATTATTATTATTATTATTATTATTATTATTATTATTATTATTATTATTATTATTATTATTATTATTATTATTATTATTACATATTATTATTATTATTATTATATATTATTATTATTATTATTATTATTATTATTATTATTATTATTATTATTATTATTATTATTATTATTATTATTATTATTTATTATTATTATTATTATATTATTATTATTATTATTATTATTATTATTATTATTATTATTATTATTATTATTATTATTATTATTATTATTATTATTATTATTATTATTATTATTATTATTATTATTATTATTATTATTATTATTATTATTAGTGATTATCAGTACGTCGTTAAGAAATCGGGTAGAGTTTCACTGTGACATTACTTCTGATAAAGACAGAACCTTCCAAGATACTCGAACCAGTAGTGAACCATAGAGAGCCAGTCAAGAAAGCCCAGGTAGGAGTAAACGATTGTGCCAGGCCTGCATGCATGAGTCAAGTCTCGTGTCGGGCTTGGTGAAACAATGGGCACCAGCTTGAAACAAGGCTGTATTACGAGGCTCGGAAAAAATCGAGGGGACAGCTTGACACAACCTTAAAATTTTTAATCTTGTGTGAGGCTTGGAACTAACGATTAATACAGGCTTGGTACAAGCCTGGAATAACAAGTCTTGTGCAATGACTGTAAATACAAGCTTGACACGCGCTTGGAATTCTTAACCTTGTGTGAGGCTTGGAAATAACAATCGACACAGGCTTGGTACAAGCCTAGATTAACAAGTCTTGTGCAATGACTAGAAAAATTCTCTGTGCCAAGCTAGGCACATTCTAGTCCACCAAAGTTAGGAAACACAAGCTTGTAACAAGCCTGGCACGGCCGTTCACCCTTGTGGGATCCTACCTGGGAGGTAGTGATCGTTCGAGAGCCAGAAAAGTTGTGTCGTCTCACGACACGGAAAATTCTCAAGCTACTGAGGGCTTTCGACTCCTACTCACGCGCTTTTCTACCGATCGCCTCAGACATCCGACCCATAGCTTTCGGGAAGTTCGTGTTTTACGACGGATGGAGGGGAGCTCTTTACCATGATGAGGTATTAAGTATTAAAAACCACCACTAGACATCGAATATATTCGCGTGATTCGTCATTTTTGATACAACAGCTAGCGGAACTTGACCCTCTACTGTAACTTTAACTGAGATCCCTTTTAAAGTACTAACAACCACCTCCTATTCATTATTAATAATAATAATTAGTTATAATTATTCAAGTGACAACAAATAAATAATTAGAGCTACCAAACCTCAGATTCCTCATTCAACTCTATCATATTTTAATCAGATTTCTAAAAGATTAGGGACGGAAGGAGACAAAATATTTGATGTATAATAAGACACGGTAGTAGTTAGCTCTCATCATCACACATATTCTTATCAACACACATACATTTCTTTCTCATACTTGACTCGAGGCACTGCCGTGCCTCTTGATCTGCAAATTTTTATAAATAAGAATTTTTCAGATAAATTACTATTCAGTTGAATGATTTTCTTCTTGACTCTAGTGGCAATTTTTGTCTGAATTCACGAGCTAGAATAACTCTTATAAATTTATTTTTTCCAAGTCTTTTACCAAATGTTTCTGGTTCTGTTTCTATTAGCAATTGGAAGATTATCCCGAATGATTGCTTTGGCTTGTTTGGGTATGATAAAATATTTTCAAGGTATCGGATAGAGCGATCGGTTTTTTTCCACTGCTATTTAATTTTTTGATACAAAATATATCCAACATCGTTTTTTTAGAATTAATTGAAACTTTTACCTTAATAAATAAATCTTTTCTATCCTCAAAATCTCTATCACGAACACAATAATCAAACTCCAATTGACTTAATATAACCACGCAATGACTTATTTATTTTTCACTATAGTCACTTACTTATTTATGAGAATATTTTTTGAAGTGAAACTTCTTTCGAATGGGAAGTTATAAAAGAAAACAAAAGATGGGTGCAACGAAAGTAACGCAATGAAGGTAGTCAATTTTAATTAATTTATTAATTTAATTATATATTTATTTTTTGTTTTTTCCTATTTACTGTTTATTTCCATGACTACGATAGATTGAATTATCTTATTGAACATCAGACAAATATACAATATTAAGCAATACTCATTAAATGTAAATTATTTTAAATAAAACATTATAGATTCGGTAAAAAATAATTATTAATCACAATTAATGAAAGATAAATTGAAACCATCAAAAAAAATTAATCAATAAGTTAAATATGATGAGAGAACAATGGATACAAGCACAAGAATATACTGGGCAATTTCCATCACCAATATCATTAGCAATACCAGAAAAACTAAATGCTTTACATCAAAAATATCGTGCATTAGAGAAATACATCAGCTGGTATCAAATCCATATTGATTGCCAAGATTATGTGAATTGATTGAAACTTATGGGTTCATTCCGTGATCTAAGTTTACCACTTCTTGAGCTACAAGAAGTTATATCAACAATACCAATATCAGTTGAAAAAAAACTGGTAAATTATTAAAACTTTATGGAAGAAAGTGTTCACAAAATAAAGATGAGCTAATATCACGTAGTATTAGACGTGTTACATTTGCTGCATTACAAAAACGTCAATTTCGAAAATTCTTTACATTCCGTCAAAGAAATGGTTTTATTCAGGATAAAATATATTGTCATTTAGAACCAGGCTGTGCATTTCAACTAAAATTAAATCTTGTGAAAGCATATGATATTAGGGTTACCATATGCAAAATTTAATCAGGACATGTCCTGATTTGAAAACAGATGTCCTGATCAATTGTGAAAATGTCCTTTTTTGATAAAATGTCCTGATTTGACGTAAATGTCCCGATTGGGCAATTTTTTTTTTCATTCTATTATTTTTTTGGGAATTCTCAACAATGCGAAAAAAATCAACTTAACGGAGCATGGTGGTGGTTGAAAAAGTTATTAGATTACTTTCACTCAACGTCTTTAGATGGCAGACTTATACAAGTCTTATATTCTTTCTTTGTTTATATATTTTGTCTACGTTTATTGACTAAAAATTGTAGATTTTCTTGTTTCAAATAATTGTGAAGAAAGCTGCTCCGAAAATATAAAAACAGCAGAGTTTTTTTGCTATACCGGGATATAATGCCCATTGTAAAAAAAGTATTTTCGATAATAAACGCACAGTCCATGAGTTGAGAGGAAGAAACGAAATTTCTTGTATAAAATATAAAACACTCAATAATTTGAAGCGAGATAGTAATGCTCGATGGTGCGCCACCTGGTATGATGCGTGAGTGTGAGAATTGATGAGAGAGAGACGGAGAAGAGAGAGAGAGAGAGTGTAGTTTTTGGCTACGGAGAACGTGTGCTCCGTACACTTGTGTCTTGGCTGGCAAGCAAGACGCTGGCAAATATTAAGTTGGCCAAGCCAACTCAAATAAATCCAAGTACTGAACTGTGAATCTAAAATATTAAACTGATTTTTCAACTAATTGATTGTTGTAATACAACAATCAATATCAAATTGTCATTAATTAAATAAAATATATTGTGTACACAACAAAAATTGTCAATTAAACAAGCTGAGCAATAAATCAAAACTTGGTAAACGACGACGTGAATCAGGACGGCGTCCTTCCATAAATCACGCCGCCATTACTAAAAAATAAACTTGTTGCATCAGCGTTGAAGAAATAAAGTCAATTCAACATCAATAATATTCATTGCTGGCAATTATTCAACATCAATAATATTCATTGCTGGTAATTACACAACATCAAATATTTGGACATTTACTTGGTCTGATCAACCAATATTCCAAGGCCAACGAATCATCGTCAGCATCATCAATTGGGCATCAAGATCTTCAATCACCAGTCAGGTTATATTGGTATGAGTATGTGTGTGTTTTGTATGAATGATTAGGGCATAATACTTTGAATAAATACAACTAATTTTAGTATATTAAAATATAAAAATTCTGTTTGATTGTTATTTTACATCCACTCAATTTCAGGGTAAATTTGAATAATTAATATTCATATTTTAAAGTAAATTTCATTGCATAGTCATTTGATAAATTTAAACAAGTAAGATTGGTCGCTTTTTATATTTAAACAATAAAAGAAAATAAAAATATAAAGAGCCCAAGCTTACAAATTGCATAATATAATTTTGAAAATTATTCATGTACTGATTTTGAAAAAATTGACACAATATAATTTATTCAACTTTGATACCAATAATAAATAAATAGATAAATAAATGAACAATTTAGTAAATTCAAGGGCATCTAAAGTACCGAGTAAGCAATTAAAATTTTTCCTTTTTATTTTTTTTAGATTATTTTCATTTATTTTAGAAAAATCAACATTTTACCTTTTCTCTCACAATATTATATTTTTTTATTTTTTTATTTAAAATCATTTTTGCAAAACGTAGTTCAAAGTCACCTTGCAACTTGATATTTTGTATCCGTTGAGTTTAGTAAATTTTTAATAATAAAATGTTTAAACAAATGATAAATGCTGACTACCATGGGAACTCTTAAGCATGATTGGTCAAGATGTTCCCACTTTTAATCATCCCTACTTTGTAATTTAATTTATATGGGAATTATTATTTTAATAAATTAAGGAGCTTCACTCTTGCGACAACTTTTGTTCTATTCAAATCATAAATTAAATCAAATAAATTGTAATAAATCAAATTAAACGAAATAATAAAATCAAATTAAAATTTGTTTTTTTCATAAAATATAAAATCAATTGAATATTTTAATAATTAATAAAATAAATCAATACCAGTGGAGTTAAAACTCAAAACAATTGCTAGTGACAAATTATTATTTCCTAAATTATTTAACCTTTCCTAATCCTATACAAAAATTATCGACTGTGAGTTTTCTCCGGGGTGTTGTTTTTCTGTGCTACGAGTTTGTGTTACCTATTGGATTATTCTAAAATTATCAACATCATCAGCGACCATCCGGATTGACACGCTCTCTACAATTTAATTTTGGATAAACCGCAACAACAAGGTAGAATCTACATAATTACACCTGACCCGTTACCCTGTAGAGAATAACAAAACAAGAGGATTCTATTAAAATACGTTAAATATCAGGGTCATTAATTTGTATAATTGTCAAATTATCAGGAGACCCGATAGGGTCTCGCCTCAATTTTAGAACGAAAAAAATATATAGAACGAACGCGAACTCTCTACTGGGTATAAGTATTTTAAGTTTGTGCTCTGTGACGTCATAATTTCTAATTTATCAATTTGCAGTATAACTATTGGCCGAAAAAAAAAAATAAAAATAGTTTTATTATATATATCGATGACCCTCTTTCTAATAAGCCTACTTTCGATTTTTTCCAATAACTAATAAAAAAGATATCAACATCAGTAAAAGCCAAGAACAAAATCTTATAAAAAAATAAATTTCTCAGCTAAATGTCCTCCTTATCCCCTCTCTCGAGACGTTTCATGTCGTACATACGGAGATATGCATGTATGCATGGTTATCGATTATTTTCTTGTGGGTGTGTGTGCCGTACAATGTTATTCTTTTTTTTTTTTAATTCTCCCTTAGCTACATATAAGTATATATATATACATGTTTCAATTTTCGATTTATTTATATGCAAGAAGATTTGTTATTTCTTATATATAATTAATATCGTTATTATTTCATCATTCACGGTTAAATGAAAATATGTAGAAGAATTATACAGGTGCGTGAACCTGGCCTGCATAAGTCCTAGAAAAATTATCTAGAATATACTCATTAGAAGCGTCTTAATTTGTACCATTTTGCACCGCAATTGTTTTGATTTGTACCTTAAAATTGAACAGTGGCGAAAGGGTTAAAACCGATTTTTTTTCTAGATGACTCAGGGGGAAAAAATTTTCTAAAGACGCAGAATAATTTGTACTAAAGCCCTGAATTTGTACCTCAAAAATAACAACAAAAATAAAAATTATTTACTCCAAAACGTTAATTAACAATTGAATGTCTGCTTTAATTATTGAGGTACACATTCCATTCTAGCTCACGTTCTACTCTTTAAAATAGAAAATAAATTATTTAAAAATATTTTTGAGGCACCATGCGATCGTTAATGAAAATTTTTAATCAACAATTGCATGGTGCCTTTAAAAATCAATATTTTCAAATAATTTTTTTTTTGTTTTAAAGAGCAGACGTTAAGCTAATTTGTACCTCAATAATAATAATAAAAAACATGTTACCCCAAAATTTCAATTTACAATACTTTGTTATTATTATTGAGGGTACAAAATTAGCCCACGTTCTGCTCTTCAAAATAAAGTAAAAATTATTCAAAAATATTGATTTTTAAAGGCGCCTTGCAATTGTTAATCAAACATTTTTATTAACAATTGCATGGTGCCTCCAAAATTCAATATTTTGAAATAATTTATTTTTTATTTTAAAGAGCAAACGTGAGCTAACTTGTACCGTCAAGTCCTGAAAGAAATATTTCTCCGCCATTACTCCGGCTTTCTTCGGCATTACTCCGTTTTTGGCCCATTTCCGGAGAAATTACTCCGGCATCAGATTAATGTCGGAAAAATTAATCTGCCATGATTTTTTTGCCGGAATAATTTCTCCGCCATCAACCTCATGCTGGAGTAATTTCTCCGGAAATAGGCCAAAAACGGAGAAATGCCAGAGTGATGCTGGAGTAATATTTCCACCAGGGAGAACAGAATTTGTACTTCAATAATTAAAGCAGATATTCAATTGTTAATTAACATTTTTGAGTGAATAATTTTTTTTTGTTATTTTTAAGATACTAATTCCTTGCTTAGTGGTACAAATTAGTACAAATTATTACAAAGTGGTACAAATCATGACGCTTCTGATGAGTATTCTAGATAATTTTTCTAGGATTTACGCACCTGAATTGTACGAATATAATTCGTTATATTCTCTCTCACGAATTTTCATTAATTATTATTAGTTAAACAAAATGAGTGAAATACAAACAAAACATAAATTTACAATTGATGTCCCTGGAAGCCTCAATTTTAGATGAGCTGTTTATTTTTTTATCATAGCTTTAATAATCAAAAGAAGTGAAATATAAAAAAAAAATAGCAAAATTTTAAAGTATAAAGTTAAATAATTCGCTGGATAAAAAAAAAAAAAAAAAAAAAAATTAGGCGCTTTTTTACGATAACGCTTGCGATACATGTTAATAACATTATAATAAAAAGCGCCTAAATTTTTTATCCACAAATATTTAACTTTATACTGCAAAATACATATTTTCTAACTTCACTCTAAAAACTATGATAAAACTAAAACAAACGAACTTTCATGTTTTGTTTGTATTATATTATTAATTTTCTTGTTAAACGTTCTTTCTTTTTTTTTGCTATTTCATAGTTAATTCAAATTAATTAGCCTGGTACGTAACAGTATTCAACTATTCGGGAAGATGGGGGGGGAGGGGGGGGGGGTTGGTGGACACAATGAATTGTCCTGATTTTGCGTTCGGTGCATATGGTCACCCCATATGATCTAGAGGTATTACCAACGCCAAATCAAAAAATGCATTTATATCTTGGACTAGCTAGTTTCGATTATTTACATAATGAAGATGCACGTATATTACTTGAAGCAAAGGATGAATTAGAAAACACGTGAAAATATATTAACACCAATGTATCATTAAGTTGTTGACAATATATTGTATATATAGAAAAAAACGATGTCCTCTGTTGTATTATCTGGTTTGAGTTATGGTACTGAAAAGAAGGACAACCAGATAAACAATTAGTACTTGAAGATTTTACAACTTATACTTTTTAAAGCTGGTTATTTAGCGCTTGAACTTGAAGTACTATCGAAATTACCAAACAAAGTTATTGATACAAGTATTGATGATTCACAAAGTTGTTACAATTAGCAGGTACGTATGTTTAAAAAAACTGTTTTATCTAGTACAGAAGTAGGGTTTGAAATCAATTAAATTTGTCCGGTGTATACATACGTGTACTATTTGTTATGAACCATGATTTATATTACAATTATATAATTAGTATTGCTCCTGTTATTGTTTAGTTGTTTTAACAGTCATTGAAAAACCAAATGGAAAAAAATTAGTGTACTCCATCAAAATTTGTATAATATTTATTTATATTTCTCAGGCTCCAACATGTCACATTATGATTTTAGAAACGATATAAGAGCATTGTTCAACAACGTCGGAAGCTTGATGGATATGAAAATGATAAATAGGGGAAATATCAAGCATTTTCATCCTGATAAAAATCTTGATGATCCTCAAGTGACTGAGAGGACACAATATTCTTTAAATATCTATCAAAGATTAGAGAAATATTTCTCAAATGGTTATTATTTTTTTTTTTAATTACAACAAATTAATAACAATTAATAACAAATTTTATAATATAAATGTTATATTGATTTTTATTATCAGGTGAAGAACAAAAACGGCAGCAGCAATAACAACAACAACAACAACAACAACAACGACGACAGAATCATGATTTATATAACCCATTTGACGATTATTCTGATGTTAACATAATTTATGATACTTTTTATCAACAACAACAACAACAGCAATAACAACAGCGAAACCATGATTTGTATGATCCTTCCGAGTCTGATGTCAAAATTATTTATGATTCATTTTATCATCATCAACAACAACAATAAAAACAATAACAATTTAATATTAGAATTAATTAAAATTATTAGTTTTTAATGGTTATTGTCTATTTAATATTATATTTCCAAGTTATGTTAATGAAAAAACAAGTTGTGTTCAATTGAAAAAAAAAAAATTGTTCTATTACTATAATCATGTTCTATTAATATAAATATTTATAAAAGAATATTATGCTGTTTTATTTATAATGTATTAATTAAACTTTTTTTCCAGATATTTTTCGAGATTTTTCTACGTCAATAGTTTGATTAAAAATAATAAAAAAATTCTAAATTTTTTTAGTCGATTGTTTTTTTATTTACCCTGGTTACGATGCAAAAATCGAACTAGTTTTTCCAGATATTTTTTGAGATTCATAATCAATAATGAATAACTGAACGAATTAGTTGACTCGAAAGGGAACCGAAAAAGACCGCTAGTTTGAAATATAATAATGCAACTAGGAAACATTCGATCACTCTTTGTTAAAATTTCTGAAGAAGTTTCACTTTCCTGTGCGTACAATAACACACACCTTTTTTTTTTTTTTGTGCAGAACGTGTATTTCTAAAAGACGTTTGAATTGCTAGTTATTGTAAAATCTAAACGTAGTATGACATCAATTATACAATAAAATAGTTGCATGTTTTTTTGATTGACATTAGCTAGGGAACAATAGTTTTGATACATAGATATTAATAATCAAGAGATATTGATTCGAGCTGAGCATGTAATTAACTAGTACACACTGTGCGCTATTCGTACAGTAATCATATGCATACTTAAAAATTGACGATAGACATGAGAATCGTAACATTTGCTTAGCCAGAAAAATACGATAGTGTAGTTTTTGATGATGCAATATATTATGGGAATAAATAAAAATAGCCGAGATGTTTTTTATTTGATTGACATAATTCAGGTAAATTAAATTTCTATCAAATGATTTTTTTTTAATTATACACTTTTACATAAAAGTTGGAGAGTTATGGCCATAGAAAATACGAGGTAGTTGATATAAACTAGAGGTAGAATATTTAACTGACAAATAAAGTACACAAAAAGCTAGCTAAAGCTTTAAGTTAAAAAAAAAAGAACAATCAACTCAAGAAATGTTTCATTTTGAGAATTTTTTTTTTTTCAATTTTAACCGAATTAGATTTTTATTTGAATGAAGAGTCAATTAATTTAAAGGATTATGCGATATACTTAAAGCTATCAATTTTTTCAATTATTTCAAAAAGTGAATCGTTCCATTCAAACTAACAAAGAATGTAGTTCGAAAAAAATTATTTTTTTTATTTTTCTTTTTTTTTCAGGACTTATTGAATTTTACACTTGAAGAATTAATTGTAATTTTTTTTTTTTTTTTTTTGTCCTAACCGAGCCTCGAACCTCTGCCTAATCTAAACCTATACTTTTAAAGGCCAGTGTGTTACCCCCTGAACCATCGCGCGTTAACGTATCAGAGACAAAATTATGAAGTTCTTGTATCAAAAGTTTCATCACATCCCGATAAGCTGGTTGGTTTTATTTTCGTTACATGTGATTGTTTAAATTTTTAATAATTCATCTTTCTTTCTTTATTTAACTTATACTTATACTTTATTTAACTGGCTTAAAGAAAAACAAATAAATTACCCATCTTACTATAGGCTTTTCGTTATTTTATTTCAGATGTCCTCTTAAAATATTCCATACATATATTGTAAATTTTTTTTTTTTTAAAAACCAGTTGAATATTTATATAAAAAAATAAAGTATTAACAAAAATTTAAATAATAACATGTAACGAAAATAGAACCAACCAGCTTATCAGGATGTGATGAAACTTTTAATACAAGGACTTCGTAATTTTGTCTCTGATACGTTAACGCGCGATGGTTCAGGGGGTAACGCACTGGCTTTCAAAAGTATAGGTTTAGATTAGGCAGAGGTTCGAGGCTCGGTTAGGACAAAAAAAAAAAAAAATAAAATTACAATTGATTCTTCAAGTGTAAAGTTCAATAAGTCCTGAAAAAAAAAGAAAAATTAAAAAAATAATTTTTTTTTTTTATTTTCATTTCTTTTAATCAAAAATGAAAACAATTTTCTATTAATCTAATCTATAACTTCCTCAAATTAAACGACTTGACCATTAAATTAAATGAAATGTCGCTCAATTTTACCAACTTTTGTCTTGATTAGATCGCTTGTCTGCTTTAAATTGATTCATAAGTTATTCACATTAATCGATAATTTCTTCAAGTTAAACGACTTACCCATTAAATTAAATTAAATGTTGCTTAATTTTAGCAACTTGTGTCTTAACTAGATCGCTTTTTGTTTTAAATTGATTCATAATTTTTTTGAATTAATTCATTTTTCTTTTGTATAAAAACAATTTTCTATTAATTCAATCAATATTATCATCAAATTAAACGACTTAACCATTAAATTAAATGAAATGTCGCTCAATTTTAGCAACTATCGTCTTGATTAGATCGCTTTCCTGCTTCAAATTGATTCATAATTTTTTCAAATTAATCGATAATTTCCTCAAGTTAAACGACTTACCCATTAAATTAAATTAAATGTTGCTTAATTTTAGCAACTTGTGTCTTAACTAGATCGCTTTTTGTCTTGAATTAATCCATAATTTTTTTAAATTAATTCATTTATCATTTGTATAAAAACAATTTTCTTTTTATTCAATCAATATTATCCTTAAATTAAACGTCTAACCCATTAAATAAAATCAATTGTCACTCCATTTTAGCAACTTTTGTCTTAACTAGACCGCTTATTTGCTTGATTTAAGTAATATTTTTGCTTCCTTTTTAGCAAAGTTTCTCTTAAATTAATTCTCTTTTCTCTTAAATAAAAAAAAAACTTTCTCAATTTAAAGCAAATAAATTGCTTTAATTAAAAAATATTTTGCTCAAATTCATACATTTTTTTATTAAATCAAAGCCTAAAACTTTCAAGCAAAATTTTGCTATATTTTATTAACTTTTTCTCTCAGTGCAATATCGATCCAGGCTAGTTTTGCTTTGAATAAGTATTTTAAAAAAATTTATCCGAATTTAACAAAAAAATTATATATAGTATTTTTTGACCTCCTGATTCCGTTAAAAATATTGAAAAAATTCTATCCCCGCGGGAAAGGGTTAAAAGAAAATTCGTTTCCCGTCAGAATGAGCAAAGAAAAATCTGAATAAATGTTGTAGGGAATAATATTTTAGCTGTTCGATAGGATTAATAAGTTTTTCTTTACAACCATCAGTTTTTGTGTAATTGATTTTCCAAGTTTTATATTTTCCGATTAATGCGTTACCCTTCACGAATCCCTAATCAAAACTCCCCTGCGCGACCACGATAGATATACTAGAAAGAGAGATAGTTTTATTTTGACCCGACGCTACCCGGCTGTACTCGACTCGACGCACACACACACACAGCTTTACATGCAGCGTAAAAATATTAACGATATAAACTTTTGAATTCGGTTCCAAACAATTTTCTCAATTCCCGCGTCGAAAGGAATGTTAAAAAAAGAATCTTAACAATTAGTCCCAACATATAAAGATGCATCGATTAATAAAATTTTTTTTTTGCCTTATTATAAATGAATCGAACTATCGCACACTAATAATAAAGCTGCTATTTCTGCTATTTTGAAGGAAAAGGAGAGGTTTTTTTAGGAAATTGCGGGAAGACGAAATTGATGTGCTATAATTGAAGAAAATTTTCCCGTTTTTTTTTTGTTAATCGTAGAAAATAGAAACAAAATTTTAAACGAGTATGTTTTGATATTGTAGCCGTATAAAAAAAGAAATTTTCTTTAATTACAGTACCGTAGTTTCGTATAAAGGCATTTCCACGAAAAAAACCACCCTTTTTTTCCCGAAAATGATTGCGCGTTGCGAGAAGAATAAAAAAAAAAAATATTTTTGCCCGAGAAATCGCGAATACTTTTCAAATAATTGACGAAAAAAAAAAATGAAAATGAAAAAATTTTCTTTAATTATAGAACATCAATTTAATCTCCAGACATTTTCGAAAAAAAACCGTCCTTTTTTTCCCGAAAAATGAGTACGCGCCGTGAGAAAAATGAAAAAACAAAATTTTTGTCTCTGAAATAGCGTATAACTTGTTAAATGATTGACGAAAAAAAAAAATAAAAACGAGACAATTTGCTTCTTATTATTATATTATATCACTAGAACTTTTACGGTGCGTGTAAATACAACACCTGTGTGTGTGTGTGCGTGTGTGTGTGCATCGAGTTGGGTACATATTAAAATGTTGGTCATTAATCTGAGTTGAAACAAGCAGTGTTCAATTTATGTTACTAATTATTCGAGAAGAGTAAAATGTGGTTTAATTTTAGCAAATTTTTTTTAATTTCATTGTTAGTTTTTTCAAATCAATTGAGTGACTGACTTACTTGTTGAATTGACTATATGGCTGTATTTTTATTTTAATGAAATTTGTCTCAAACTGATTGCTTGTTGCTTTAAATTGATTCTCAAATTATTCAAATTAACATATTTCAATCGAAAAAACTCTATATTTTTCTGGATTGAGCTGTCGATTGACTTCCCCAAATTAAAAAAACGATAGGTTCCTTATTACATGTTTTCTGAAATTAATTGACTACGGTCCAAAAAATGACGTATTTTAGCTGACTTACGAAAAAAAAGAATCCCGAAACAAAACATTTTTTATTCGAATTGATCATCTATTTTTTTTAATTCGAGCAATAAATTTTCAAGAAAAAATTTGCTAATTTTCAAAAGGTATTTTCTCGACGAGACTAATTTATTTACTCAGTGCAATACGTTTTTTATTCGAAAAACTTTTAATTGATTCATTTGGAATTGATATATTGAAAACTAAACGCTCAAAAATAAATATTCTATTATGGAAAAACATCAATCTGTGTCATTTTTCTTCGATAATTCTTATTACAAAGTAACTAAGTATTTAAATGAAATCACTGGTCAATGGCCATACCAAAGTAAAAAAAAAAAACTGTTTTATTTGAATATAAGTTTCATTGCAATTTTATTTCAAATGATCAGTCAGGTAAAGAAAAAACATTTTATTTAACATATTCGAAATTAGAATTATTTTCAAAATCATCATCTTACATAATCCAATGTTTTCATAATTTTCAATACTATACTTTCATTTATTAAATATTAACATTATTCTAATTCAAGTCTTCAGCAGCAGTGCATTGGCACAATAATAAAGATATAATGATTGCAGCTGTCTCACCAAACTTTTTCGACTTGATTAGCTTGATAAAACTAATAAATAATATTCACTATACACCCAAGGTAAGCAATTTTCTTAAAACTTTACCGATATCAGGATCGGAAAAATTTTTTTTTACATTTAATTTTTTCGAAAATTCATTGACTTACATATTATGAAATAGATCAATCGAAACCAAATTTGTTATTTATATTAATCACTAAATTTTGTAGATTAGAAAAATTTTAGATTGTATAAGAAAAGATTGGATAACAATTATCAACGATGAAGAAAAACAAATTCTTCACAGATATGCATACATTGGAAAAATAATCGCAATTGGATATTCAGGTTTTGAGTAACATTGACTAATTCAATTATTTTAATTATCGAAATAATTACTACACTTCGATTTTTATTAAATACACTGAGAGAAATCGCTGATTTTTGGAAAATTTTTTAATCTTGATTCAAGATGGACTGGTATTCACGGAAAAAAACCGAACAAGTAGTGACTATTCTTGAACTGGACAGTTAATCTTCTTTATCAAACTTCTAAACTATTGTTTGGAAACCCAAGAAACTACAAAGTAGAAATACTACTACAATGATAGAGAATCCTAATATTAAACTGATCTAATATATATTTATGCAAAACAAATGTCATTTTCTCTCAAGATTAAAAAATTTTCCCGAAATCCATCATTGTGTTGAATTGAGGAGTTTTCTGATAGCAAAAAAATACTTTTCGATCCGTTATACCGTTCAACGTGATTCTAGATCAGTATATATATTTTTTTTTTATAATAATAATTATATTCTTGTTATAATGTTTTAGTTCAATTATTAAAAAAAAACATTGATAACATTAGTTTATATCTTTAATGCACAATTTGAAATCATTTCTGGATAGAGACGTATTTGGTGAAGAGATGGCGAATTATTTGTGAAGATTGCATAGACTAGACATAAAGTTTGTCAAATTCACAGGAAGTGGCAATTTGCACAATAAAAATAATAATAAAAATATAAATTGAATTTAGAAAAACAAAATATTCAAGGAATAAAAAATTAACTGACGACGGAATTCTTTTTCTGCTAACAGTTTCACATCGAGACAAATCAAGATTGTACTAATTCAGACTTTGTATAACCTTCAGATGAACAAAAATTAAACAAAGTTGTATCCAAAAATACGAAATGTCCTAAAAAAGAATTCCTTCAAAGTAGAATTCTTGATGCTTAGCTACAAAAAGTATCATTTCCTTGGAAGATTGGAAAATTTTACATCTAAATAATCATATTTTGTAGATGATTTTGGTGAAATTTATTGAAATATTTTTTGATATTTGTAATAGTCTATGATTTTTTTACTATAGCCACGAATTTTCGAATCTAATATTCCTGTAATGAAAGGTAAATAGTTAGATTTACTGTTAACGAGTCTCCAGATAATTGGGAATTATAGTTCAACACATGACAATCACTATTTGTCTCGATCAAAAAAGCCATACCCTAGTGGTATGACCCAACCCATTCGATAGGTTGGAATCAGGTTCTTTTGGGGTTAAGTTTTTATAAGGTTTCTTCGTGGTTGGATAACCGTTACCTGAGGGTTGCAATGTGCGCAAACACAATTGTCTTTGACCGCGTTATATAATGGTTATTCTGAAGTTATGTGAACCGAAGACCAGTTTGCTGTAACCATTTAGCCGTTCAACAGTTTTGGTTGGATTTCAGTTACTTCAAGATTTCTCCAACGATATGACCTAATCACTCTCGTAAGTTGGAATCAGGTTAATTTGAGGTTAGAAGTTTAAAATAACAAAAAATAATCAAATATTTTTTTTTTTTTCCCAGAAACTATTCAAGGCCAAAGAAAAAGCCAAATATCCTATAACGAAGCTTTGTGAGGACTTCCATTTAGGCCTAGTTTGATGTCTCCATCTTCATTATCCCGAAAGTTATTACGGTTTTTAACGAATTTAAAAAATTAGATATTGAATAACTTGAACAAAAATTAGAATAGACTTCGTATTAGGCTCATATTTTGCCTCTCAAAAAACTCTATCGCCCACATGGTGGGTTTTTTCTTCCATCTTCAACAGTTTTTGAAGAAAAAAAAAAAACTTTAAAATAAAAAAAAAAATTAAATATTTGATTTCTTTTCTCAAAAACTATTTAAGGCCAAAAAAGAACCACATTTCCTACAACAGAGATTCTTAAAAACTTTCAATTGAGCCGGATAATATTTCCATCCTCATTATCCTCGAAGTTATAGCATTTTTAATCAATTTTTCAACAATTCAGAAAAATTAGGCAATGAATAACTCAACGTAGAATTGAAATAGAGAATTCGGTTCCACAACAAAAAAAAATTTTCAAAAAAAAAATTGACAAATAAATCACGACAAAACAAATTTTGACAAAAAAAAATCACAATAAAAAAAATCACTACAAAAATTAAAAAAAAAAAAATTCAGACACAAAAAATCTAGTGACTAAGTCAAAGATTTGAATGGTTAAATAAGGTAGATAGTGATTGTTTGGCTACAATAACAGCTGCGTGAATAATCTAGCTAAGAAAAATAATGTAGATATTGATTGTTTCGCTACAATCACAGCTAATTAGAAAATCTAGCTTCATAAAAAATTCAGCTAAATGCGAAATCTAGCTAAGTAAAATGATGTAGATATGGATTGTTTGGCTATTATATAGTCTAAATAAAATATCTACCATCTGAGTAAAAAATCTAAGGCTATACATATAAGCCCATTTGTTGATAGCTTTTATTTGTTTAAAAAAAAATATTAACTCATGGCAATTGCGGGGCTAAGGAATGGATGTTATACCAAATGTCAATTTCTCTGGAGAAATAAATTTATTAAAAATTATTATTCTGCCAAATAATAATTTTTTATGAATTAATTTCCACAAAATTTTTTGGGCTACATTAATTCTTTAGCTTCATCTTTTTCTTAGCTACTGCTTGTCCTTGGTTTTCTAATTTATTTAAATAAATTATAGGAATAATTTTATTTGTGAAATAAATAAATAAAAACCAAGGAAAAGCAGCAGCTAAGGAATTTATGTGAGCAAAGAAATTAGGTGGTAAGCAACATTAATTTTTTCCCGAAATAACGTCATTAATACACATTAATAATTTTTTAGACATTTATTCATTTAACGAATGTTATTTTGTTTGTTTTAAACGATTTTTAATAATCAATAAAAAAAAATTTATGTCGGTAACAACAGTATTTTCTGAAAAAAATATACCCGATATTTGTTAGAAAAAATATCGGATATCAATATATCGGGGTCAAAAAATATCGGCGATAATATATCGATATATATCGATATAATATCGGCCATTAAATATATCGGTGACTATCGCACATCCCTAGTCAATATGAGTCACCAGGAGTTGAGAACGAGCCGAAAGCGAGTCGAAAACGACCTGGTGACGAGTATGACACTTTCAAAGTCGTGGAGGATCACCTTCTTCACGTACAAGTTATATACAATATTTTTTGACACGAGGTTTGTAATAGAGGCGCCATTTTGCGCCAATATAGTGCGTAAGGGGATACTTTTACGCACTATAATTGGTGCGTAATGGCGTCTTTTACAAACAAAGTGTCAAAAAATAAAATTAGGAAGGTTCAGAAGACCACTATTATACATTATTGAAAATATGTTATTAATAAAATAGAGTGAAAATTTAATGATATGGATTTATAGCCTATAAACTATTTTTTTTTGATGAAGCTAAATGTTCATTTATTCATTTTATTTATTTTTCAGATCAGAAATAACATTCATTATTTTAAATACATCAACTGAGTTGTTAGGTAGTTCATTCATTATTTGTTCCAGCATTGTGGTGAATGGACAAACCTTTGGATTGTCACTGGCTCTGCCAGTTGCTTCACGAGGTCCTATTGAGTTATTGTTGTTGTTGTTGTTGTTGTTAGCTCCTCTGCTTACTAAGCTTGTTACAGCACAAGCTTTTCAACAGAGTCATTCTTTCTTTTTTTACCTCTACGAAATACAACTGGTGAAGATTCAGGAGGTACATTCGAAATAGTTCTAGAAACAAATGATTCATTGATAAGTGGCAGGTAGAAAAATTTACACTGAATAATTTAGAAAGAAGACATTCTTACTCATTTAGTTCAATCCCTTTATCCAAAAAAGTCAGGGCTTTTTCATGGATCCACAGTTCTGGCTGTGATCCACTAGCAGATCCTGTGGTTCCTTTCCTCATGACTTTGAGTTTATTAAAATAATCCCTTAAGCTCTTCTATCTGTCTTTTATATCTTTAGGATAAAATTCATGATCTTCATGCTGTTCTGAAAATATATATATCATGATTAGTACACATTTTAAAAAATTTTTTTTTATTACAGAAAGTTTTCTAAAACCAAATATTATTCACTTGTTATTTCGTTCATAACATCATTCAATAGGCATCTATCGATGCCTGATGTTCTTTCTTCGATTGGCAGTATGTAATTCCACGAAAGAGGTCTTTTTTTTACACATTTAATCAAAAACTTTTTCATATCATCGTCCCAAAATTTGGATTTATCCGTTGTTTTTGTTGTTGTTTTGACTGTTGCTGATATTGTATAGACTGTTGTTGTTGTTGTATTGACTGTTGTTGTTGCTGTATTGACTGTTGTTAATGTTATTATATTGGCTGTTGTTGTTGTATTGACTGTCCTTGTTGTTTTGATTTTTCATAATGCTGTTGTTCTTGATCTTCATTTTGTGATTATACTAATGAGCTTGGTCTTTTTTTATTTACTGGAATTAAATTAAAAGAATATTAATTACTAATCTGAATAAAAAGAATATAATAATGTAATTGAATGTAGTAATTGATATATACTTGGATAAACCACGTCATTTATTATTGTAAGGCTTTGATACTCTTCTAAACATTAATAGAATGTTTTCACCTCGTCAGCACCTTCGATTTGTGAACATTGCAAATTTTCACGAAAATAACCGCATACCAAAGGTACTTCTTTATCAATCTACACAAAAAAACAAAGCAAAATTATTTATTTTATAAATTGTTCATACAAATAATCTTCAACCAGAACTGTAGTTGGCCGAAAAAATTTCGTAAAATAATTCACTTACGTTTCCATCTATTTTGCAGTTAAATATGATTATTCAATATCCACGTTAGTAAATGACACTAGCAATCACAACGACAATGAATATATTTATAATGATGTATTGTTGGTTGAGTGGTTATTTATTGTTTTTGAAGCTGGCCACGAATTTTTAATTCATGTAGATAGGCACACTTAAGTTGTTGGGAACATCAATTAAAGAAAAAAACAATGATAATTGCTAGGGATAAATATTTTAATTTAAAAAGTAAAATTTATAGTTGATCATTAATGTTTATTTTTCAGAGTGATTAAAAAATTATTTAACAATTATCAATAATTCAATAGTATCAAGTTAATTATAGTTATAATTATAAATTTGATTATTCAAAAATATATGGAAAAATAAAAAATTTAGAAATAATGAGATACAATCATAATTTATAATAGAACATTGGAATAGTTGTATTTGTGATTATTATTGGAATCAAAAAATTATCAATAGTGAGTACTTTTTATCAATAACATCGGTTTTCGGACTGAAGATGAAAGTATATCAAGAAAAATTATTATCGAAATTTTTTATTACTGAAGTTTCCTGGAAGGAAAAAAAAAGAAATAACCACGGCTTAAAACAAAAAAATTAATTCATAAAAAAAAAGCATGAGGAAGAAAACCAAAATAAATTTGAAGGGGAAAAAAGAAGAAGAAAAGTTGGAAGTTTGAATGTACGAATAAATTTTAGGGGGAGAAAGGTCGGAGAAAAGTCGAATTTAATTTCTCCAACCATGGGTAATTTTCGGAAATGGGTGAAAAAAAGTGGAGATAAGGCGGAGAAATGGCGTAGAAATATTTCCACCATAGAAATATTTCTCCACCATCTCTCTCTCTATAAGTTATTTTCGGAAAAAAGTGAAGAAAATGAAGAGATATATTTTCATCATGGCTGTGTTGTTGAGCTTTACAAAAATTATCCACGGAAAACAAAAAAATAATTGAAATAACATTCTGTTTGTAAACTAGAAAGAAAATTCTTCCTGAAAAGTTTATTGAAATATATTGTTTTACCGAAATATTTTTAAAAATACATTCGCCAAAACAGCTATAGTAAATATTAAAAGTAATAAAATAATTAAAACCTTTATGGTATACGTAGGTTTTTTTTAAATGCAAATATCAGGAAAATCTAGAAGTGGGTGGTGTGAGTTTCTGAAAGCCCTGAATGGTAAGTAGAATGTGTATTTTTCGTTAGGTAATTATAAAAGTGTGTAGGCTTGAAACTTTATTTGGGAAGAACCGGGCGGGGTCAAGTATAAAATTTTGTTAAAATTTAAAACCATTCATATGGGTCAATGATTTTTAAAGAAATTAGTACTTTTGTACTTGACTTTTTTGATATTCTCTTTTTTTGTATGTTTAAAAAAAAAAATAATAACAATTTCGAATACTTGACTCTCCTTTTTGTACAAAAAATTATTTTTGTTTTTTGTTTGATATCATATCTTTTTGTAGTGTCTTTTGATCGTTTACAATAAAAAATAACAACATATCATACGTCCTGATCATCAAAATAAACAAGGTGTTTAAAGCTTGTCTATTTTAGACTACCCCATACAAAAAATATTTTTTATCTTAAGATAGAAAAACATCAAGGTGCTTGTTGTTGCTTTCATGTGAAGCTGCCATTGTGGTATGCAAATGCAAAAATAAGGTAAAATTTACATGAAAGCAACAAAAAGCGCCTTCATGTTTTTCTATCGCGAATAATATTTCTTATCGGCGAATCGTTATTGCGAGACTCGCAATAACTCCCGCAATACGGGACCAAGAATAGCGCCCCAGTTCTTATTATTCTTTGTAATTGATTTGTTTTAACCTATCCCTGGTAAAAATAATCTGGCAGAATCTGGCAGTTGTTCCGAAAACCGGTGTGAATCTGCGAGAATCTGTAAGGATCTGTCAGAATTTGCCAGATTTTTTATCACCAGGGATATTATTTCATCAACTCTATCATAGCTGTAAACATTCACGACCAAATTCCGTAGCACGTCCAATTACCCAAAGAAATAATAAACCTTTCTCTTGTAATGCTGGTATCCCTGGTAGAAATATTTTTACGAATTTTCTAAGAGCTGTCTGCGAATTTTAACGAATTTCCACGAAATTGACCCATGGGGAGAAAAAATTTTAATAAATCTTCGAAAGTTTTCTCCGTACTCTTAATTATTTGTCTGAGCTTCGAGAAATATTTTAAGGTTTCTTGCCGAATAATTCATAGTAGAAATACTTCTACGAATTTCAACAAACTTTTTACAAATTTCTGAATAGTTCTTCTAAAGTTTGCAAACAATCGAAGAAGCTTCTTTGAAGAACTAAATAAATTCCGAAAAATGTTCAAAGAAAATCTATAAATTATTTTTACTAATAGTCCATCTTCTCTGAAGCTCAAAAAAACTCGGAGAAACATTCAAAGAAAATTTTGGAACTATGTTAAGGGATTTGGACGATTTTTCAAAACGGAGAGTGAGACAACATTTTTTCTCTGTTTTTTGTCTTTTTCGCACTCATAGAAATATTGTGTTTCTAGAAGTCATCCGCAAGAGGTCTCTAGTGATTTTTCAATAATTTCTCATAAAAATCCATTTTTTCATACTTTAATTATTAATTGTAAAAAAACTATGCTCCAAACCTCTTTTATTTTTTTTCTATACGTTTTCTTTTGTCTCAGTTTATTACCCGATAGTTTTTTTTTCATGATGTCATATTGTCGATTGGAGATATTGGTATTTTAATGGATTTTTTTTTTGACGAAAATCGCATTCTCCATAAGAGCCAATGTTAAAAGTTGTCAACTTTAAAAATTAATAAAAAAAAAACGAGCTTCCAAACAATTACCAAAAAATCACATAAAATGTATTAGTATTTCAAAAATCTACTGTATAAATTTCATTTCTTTCTCATATTCCGAACAAAATCGTACAAATCCCTTAACACATGGTTGACTTTTAGAGAAGTTCTCGAGCAATTGGAGAAGTTTCTCCGAAGGCCAAAAAACTCGAAGAAAAATTGAGAGATAATTTCGAAACTCTCGAATGGGTCAATGTCGTAAAAATTTGTAGAGATTCGTAGAAAATTCGAAGAAATATTTCCACCAGGGATACCCGACTGTTGCATTTCATCATCAGACATTGTACCATATGGTAATTCCTTATGTATATTCCATTAACTTCATACTGTACATATCTGTTGAAAATCAATTATTAAAATTTAGTATTACTACCAGGTACAAATGTTGTAATTTAATATGAATTTCTTTTTTTGACAATAAACAAAAACCGATTATTTTGTGTGAAAGCTCCTGTTTTTATAAAAAACGTAATGAATGAATGAATAAATAATTTAAAGTTTATTTTCATACAATTCATTTTTGTTTAATTAATATTTATAAGAATTATTTATTTATTTAAATATATAAATTTTTGAAATTTTAATTAGTATATTTTATGAGGTTAAAAAAAAACTTCAGAAAATATGAGTTCTATTGCACGTAGCCATTTTAGCATTATTTAAAAGAAAAAAAAACAAAAAATAGATGCACATATGAAGATGAATTATTAAAGAAGTATAAATATAAATAGCAAAAGTCATTTTGAAAAAGAAAATTTCAGAAAGCTAAATGTCCACTTTAAATTAATATTGGTAGTGCAGCCAAAATATAAACACTAAAAAAAAGAGACGTCTAGGAGAGAGAAGAAAAATAATTGTAAAGTTTTATACCAACTGACCGAAAGAAATCTGGTAGATTTGATAAAAAGGCAAAGACCGTAAATATCAATTAAGCTTTAAATATATATTACCGCAACGAAAAAATCTGATTTTTTTTTTTAAAAAAGCTCGACATCGATCTATGGGATCATAACTAAACCTCAGCATCCTCATTCAACTCTATCATATTTTAATTAAATTTCTAAAAGATTAGAGACGGAAGGGGACAAAATATTTGATGTATAATAAGGCACGGTAGTAGTTAACTCTCATCATCACACATATTCTCATCAACACAAATACATTTCTTTCGTATTTGGTAATTGTTGTTGTGATTCAATTTGTTGTTGTTTATCATCTTTAATGTTATTATCTTGATTACCATTTGTCATTTCAATAATTGACTTTTAGCACAATGAATATTAAAGCTGGTAAAAATTCATCAGCTGATGCTGGTCCCCGAACTGATAATTGTAATAATTTAAATATATTATTACAACAATTAATAATTGATCATCTGTTGTCTGTGGACTCATGTAGATTCAATTGATGGAATAAATACCCAGTTAGATCAAATTGTCCATACAAATCTTTGGGTTTTAATTTGGAATGTTCTAGTGGTAAACTAGCAACACCAGTTATTGGTATACCAGCTGCAATATTACGTGGTATTTTTTGTACAACAGAATGATAATGTCTTTGTAATGCAACAAGTTCCCATAATGATGTACAATATGCATCACAACATTCTGGTTCATCAAGTTCTGGTTGATAAAAACCATCAGCAGAATTAGCATCAGTATCAAAAAGTCCCTAAATTGATTTTGTTAGCATAATTATTTTAATAATACCAAGTAGCCTCAATGATCCATGATGTTGTAATTGCAATGACATTGGTGCAATTCTCTTGATAAATGCTATTAAACGATTTTGTGTTATTTTTTTTCTACGATTAATCAACACTTGAATTAATATTTCAATATGATAATATGACAATCTTGTTGATTTTTCCCAGCATTAATTGATAATAATGAATTTTAATACAAATGTACATAAAATCTGTATGAAACAATATTTAATGCTGGTCCTTGTTCAGACGATATTGTAAATACAGTTTGTATACAATGTAATTGTTCACGTAAACCTAAATTTTTTCTTCCATCAGTGTATTTATGATAATAGCTAAATCTTGATAAAATTTAAGATTAATACAATGTGCAAATTTAGCTAGACACTCTAAACATTATAGGTAAAACTTGACTATTTGGTGCTTGTTTTAACATTCTAAAATATATTGTAAATACAATACTTGTTATTTCAGTTAATATTTTTTGTTCTTCAACTTTTCAAGCTCTTTTTCAACAGCTTCTAATTTTTTACTTTTTTCACGTTTACTCAATGAAAGTATACGTTGTTGATGGCTCATTAATTTTTTTTGTGTCATTTCATCATCACATTCTTTATCAAGATCAATATCTTTTATTCTCAATGACAATAATACTTTAACAAGTTCAGTATGAACCAAGTGACCACGTAATTTAATATATTGGTTTAATTTACGAACAATAACAAGAGATAATTTACCACGTTTATTATCTTTAAATATATTTTTTACACAATTAAATACTTTTTCACGAACTAATGGACGTTTATTGTCCAAAAATGATACCAAAAAATTAGCTAAATTTGTTGGATAGTTGAAATAAAATATGGATGTGTTACTAAAAGATCACTAATACTTGTTTATGTTATTTCAGAGAGAGTTATTTCTGGTAATGTATACTCTTCTGTCACCTTTCTTTTTTCTCAGCTTATGACATGTTACCCATTTTAATTGACGTATTCTATTTTGTATAATTAAATCTTTTTCTTAATCATTTGTTGTTTGTGGACTCATGTAGACAAATTAAATATGATAAATTTGTTATACTTTTAGTACTTGTGTTACTTGTCCAGATGGTAATGTAATATTGCTTGACGGTGGCAATACTCGTAATTGAAATATCTGCATTAAACAAAATTTAATTAAAAAATATATTTCACCAATAATAATGTAAAATTTAATAAATTAATCCAAATGATTAATGATATTTACAAAATTAATTTATGATCTAGAAATTGCAAAAAGATTTTTATCTGTAGTCATATTAACTGGTAAATCATCTTGAATACAATTAAGCTCTTTATGTAATTCTTGATTAAGTCCAAAGTATTCTCTAAACCAGCAAGTTGTTGTAGTTGATGTTGTTGTTGTTGTTGTTATACCTTGATGACATTTTTAAGCTTTGACAACCACAATAATGCCATTCTAATATTTTCTTCAGTTATATTTTTATTATTATATATATTTATCACAACATTTTTTAGTTATTTGTGCAACTGAAAGAATTAAATCTTTATCATTAACAGATAAATTTAATATATTAAATCAGCAATTTCTTGAAGTGTTTTAAAATGAATGTAATTTGTTTCTGGTGATGTTATTGTGTTTTAACCATTGTATTTATTGCCCAAGATGCCCAACTTGTATTATCACTTAAAAATTCATGTTCACTTGTTATTTCTCCTTTTCTAAATACACAAATATATAATATAAATAATATAAATAATTAAATTAAAATAATACAAATAATAATAGCAATAACCAACATAACATAACACAACATACTTGTAAAATACTTCCCAATCTTGCGAATTTATTGAACGATTACGAAATTCAGCAACAAGTCTATTTTTCTTTTTGCTTAACATTACCACCAATTAGACTTGTTATACCAAGATCAAGACCACCCAATAAATTATCTTTACTACTTGATGTATTTATTGTAAATTATTATTATTATTATTATATTAATTTATTTAGTAAATATATATTGTTTTTATTATATATATAGGTATATATTTTTTTTTTTTTACGTTTAACATGACAGTTCAACGACGTATTCTGGAGGTTATGAAAAATAATAAAATAAAATTCTGCAGTGCAGCCAATATATGGCATCACCCTCGTAAAGTTTTATACCATACCAACTGAACGAACAAAATGTAGTCGATTTGAGAAAAACGAAAAGACCGTAAATATCAATTATGCTTTAGATATATATTACTGCAACGGAAAAATCTGATTTTTTTTAAAAAAAAAAGCTCGACATCGATTTATGGGATCATCACCGAATCTCAGCAGCCTCATTCGAGTCTATCATATTTTAATTAAATTTCTAATAGATTCTCGACGGAAGGGGACAAAATATTTGATGTATAATAAGGCACGGTAGTAGTAGTTAATCTCATCTCACACATATTCTCATCACACACATACTTTTCTTTCTCATACTTGACTCGAGGCACTACCGTGCCTCTTGATAATAAACTCGACGTCTTATAATACATTTATTTGAATAAAGTTTATTTTATTTTATTATTTTTAGACAAATAACAAAAAAAGTTAAGTGGTGATGTAATTTAATTTATTATAAAATACATACTCTAATTGAAATAAGTTAAATCTATATATCTATGTAGTAAAAAAAGAAAATGTTTGATTGATTTTGTTAACTTATTCAAATTGGAGTATGTATTTTATAATAAATTAAATTACATCACCACTTAACTTTTTTTGTTATTTGTCTGAAAAAAATAAAACTAAAATAAACTTTATTCAAATAAATGTATTATAAGACGTCAAGTTTATTATATATTCAATAAATAATATATGTAAAAGAAGGTCATTCTTAATGAGGATGAAAATTTTCTGTCTTCCAAGTTAACGTGCGATGGCTTAGGGGATAACACACTGGCGTTCGGAATATAGGTTCAGATAGGTTTTTGGGGAGATAGGTTCGAATCGCGCTTGAGACAAAAAATTAATTTACAAAAAAAAAAACTATAATACAAACAAAAAACGAATTGAAGTTCTCAGTGAAAATCAATAATTTTTTTTTTTTTTAAATTAAAAAATGTATTTTTTTCAACTTTTGATTATTTATTAATTTAAGTTGAGACAAAAATCATTCAAGTTGAGAAAAAAACATATTTAAGTTGAGTGAATAATGATATAAATAGAGCAAATTTTGATTTCATTTTACCAAATTTTTTCTCAACTTGATCGCTCGCTGCTTCAAATTGAATGACTTGTCTATATGTCATTTTATTTTAGCAAATTTTTTCTCAAATTGATTGTTTGTTGCTTTGATTCAATTCTCAAGTGATTTTAATTAACAAATATTTTACATAAAAAAAATCAATACTGTTTTGAATTGAGGCATATATTATTTTATTTTAGCAAATTTTCTCTCAACTTGATCGCTCGTTGCTTTAAATTGAATGACTCTTCTTTCAAATTGAGGTATATGTCATTTTTTTTTAGCAAATTTTTCCTCAAATCAAAAGACAAAATATCCTTAAGGTGTTACCCGCGCATATCTAGAGACCTCTTGCGGATGGCATTCAGAAACATAATATTTCTATGAGTGCGAACGAGATAAAAAAAAAGGAGAAAATCTTGTTTCTCACTTCCACTTAAGTATTTAGACAAGGACAAAAATTTATTTTTATTTATTGTAAAATAAAAAGGTCTCAAAGCCCTATTAATTTTTATATCAAAAGTTTCCTTATTGTTTCCTCTATCTATACTTAGTTTTTGATAAAGCTAGCCGTAATTTTCGTGAAATGGCTAACCAGGTTTCTAAAAACTCAACCGGGCTCTCCATAAGAACCTATGTATAACCTCCAAAAAAGTAGCCTACTTTATTAATCAATTACTTAGTAATTAGCTACAAGAAAATTATCATAAAATTTGAGCGTGTGTATTACTATTTCATTAAGCTACTTAAAAAATTTCAAGACTCTATCCGTATTTTTGATTTGTGCTGGATATCCCTTAAGTTCATCACAAGTTTTCTTAAATTAATTCTATATTTTTTCAAAAAAAAAATAATTTGTCTCAAATTGAAAAAAAATATTTTCTCAAAATGAGACATTTTTTCTCGAATTAATTATTTTTTTTTTCAACTTAAGACAAAAAAGTTCCAAGAAAAAATTTGCTAAACTGTAGCAATTTTTTTTCTCAGTGTATTAGAATTAACTTAAGTCTTATTTACCGTCAGTTTGTCACAATAAATCATAAATCGAAATATAAATAATGCGAAAATTTCTATGTTTATAGCACGAAGTCCACTTCTGTCGTGCTTTGACACCATCTCATGACAAAATGTTGAAATATTAAAATTATGCTATAAAACATTTATATCAACAACGTGACACATTGAGAATAATCAATCTATTCATAAAAGTACCCGTGTAGGAATTGCCAAGACTCCCAACACGGCCAAGTCTTGTCCCAATAGTGGCATCCAATGCTTGGAGGCATTCATCGGCCGAGTTTTGGTAAATTATCGGGTGGCCAAGACTGGAAACAGATGATTAAGCCAAGGCATCGAAGAATCATTCTTTGGCCTTGCCTTTGTTAATCCCTGTGTGGCCAAGACGGAGAATATACAATTAAGCCAAGAGTTGGCACATTAAAGTTTACCATTTGTCCGCCAAGTGTCAATTATTCTTTGGATCACCAAGACTGATCATTTTTTATACTTTCGACATATATAAATGAGAAGTTCCACCAATTCGAGTACCACTTTTGAGCTTGGATGTTTGCGAATAAGTTTTGAGTGTTTTTTTAACTGATAGTCGACATCAAGAAACACACTCTCAAATTTTTTCAGATTTTTCCCTCTTTTATTCTAGCGGCCATGTTAGGAAAAATTTTACATTTATATTGTTTTTTTTTTCATAAATTAATTGCGGCGTTATGCGTGGGACTAGTTGATGTCACCAATGAGCCCAAACACGCTTCTGATGTATTGGTACATGTTCTAGTGGGTAATGTATGATGTCGCTAATCTACTATAGGTAGGGCATTGTATATTTCTGTCTCTCTTCAACTAATGTGGTTGCCTGCTGTCAGGGTAACCTATAACTAAGTGATTGGGGGAGCAAAGTGATTCGGCGTAAGATCATGTATGGCTACGGGCTGATCTTGCTTTTGATCACTTGGTGCCTTGGAGTGAGAGAGTAACTAAGAGAACATTTGGTAAAGCATTTGAGAGGTACAAATATTCTCATTCTCGATTGACTTATGTTATACAAGTTAGCGAATTAACCGAAGTTGATGATTTTGCTAATAATAGCTGCCTGCGGCGTTACATCATTACGCTCCCTACCAAAGACTTATAAATTTTTGTAATGGCACCCGAGTGACGTTCGAAACTCAATATGGTGGAGTGTCCCCCTTTACGATTTCTTACTGAGCAAGATCGCTACTGAATTGGCGTCCGCGGCCAGTTACGTAAAATTCCTCAGCCCGTTGGTGGCCGTTTTACACCAGCTAGCTTCCATCTGGTGGTAATGAAGGAGGATGGTGAGAAATTCTCGTTGATCCCATAGTAACCAACGCTTCTACCTTATCGGTAGAAAAATCAGTACATCGTGAACTAAATCACACACACACAAACACATCATTATGTAGTGATAGTAAAATAATAATTATTATCATCCAAGATCCATATAGAGATCCAGCGTGATCTTATTAGTATGTCATTAGAAATTCAGACAAGGTTTTACCAGGACTTTACCTCTGTAACTTAGAAAACCTCACAAGATATTCAAAACAATATAGAGCCATTAGTGAACCATAGTGAACCATAGAGAGACAGTCAAAAAAAGTAGCGATCGTTAGAGAGACAGACAACTTGTGTCGCCTCACGACAGTGTATTAAGCTCATTAAAAAAAACGTGAGTTGATAACAGCTGAATTCGCACTACGGTAAAAGAGAAGTATCAAAAATTGTTCAACAGAAATTGTTCATCAACGATTCCGTAGCAGCTTTAATAGTTGTTAATGATTATCAATAAATATTATTGAATAGTTTTTTTTTTAATTTTTGGAGGGAAAGATGTGAGCTTACTTGACAAATGAATACAGGGTTTGTACTCCAATGATGATTGAAAAAAAAAAAAGTTTACTCCAAAAGCTTAATTAGATGTTACATTCGACAGGATGTACAAATATTATTTTTTAAGTTAGATAAATAGAGTTAGATAGGGATTAGTTAATCATTAAAAAGAGGTAAACAAAAGAAAAAAATAACATTCTCATCGCGTTTTCTAAGGAAAACAACAACAAGAACGACTTTGAAACATTGAACTAATAAGATACGAAACTTAAGGAAAAACTAACTAATAAACAAATCGATGCAACAAAATAAATATTTGAATGACCAAACACAACGCGGTATCTAAAAATTCACTCTGTGACACTTTGATCCGACAGTTTTTTCTCTTCCCAAAACCTAACTGTTCCCAGGGCCCAGTTTCATATAGAAGCTCCGAAAAAATTAAGACCAATCAGTTTTCGAATCACCAGGACCAACTCTAGATCGCCGCTTTAAAAATCAATTTATGAATTAAAATTAGGGAGAACACTTATAAATTTTCCAAATAGTTTAACAAAATTAACTTAGGATTTTTTTAATTGATCAAAGTATAGTTTAACTTATAATTGATTTCAAAAAGAATAATAATTCAACTTAAAAATTCATCGATTCATAAAATAATTATTCTTGTAAAATTCCATAAATCCAGTTCAATATTATTAATCTCCTGAATATCCGATAATTCACGATATTAATATTTTATTCATAATAAAATAATAAACATAAAACGAACCAAACAAGTTGTAAAAGCGAAGTTCATTGCAAATTGATTGTGACACAAGAGTACATATTATCACCAATTGTAACCACCTTTCAAGAAAAGCTAGCACAACTTTTTTATTTATTATGCGATTTCGATCAAGTAGGGCTTCAAATTATGAGCTTTTCATAAGCTAATTAGATATGTAATTGAAAAAATTTTTTTATTTTTTCTCCTTTTTTTTTTTTTTTATTACAAGTTCAACGTAAGCTGGCACAACTTTTCATTCATAATGTTATCCTGATCGAGTGAGCTGTTCTCGAAAGCTAGCATAACTTTTAATAAAATAAATAAATAAATAAAGCTCAAAAATCGCGGTTCGCACTTAAAACTAGCTCATAATCAGCTCATAATTACTGATAAGGTCTGATCTGGTTGTGCCATTCTGCCTGTGCCAGCTTTATGTACCTGTTATGATCACATATGTCAACACACACATACATATTACATATGTATATGAAATTAGCGCCACCTTTATTAATTTATACGACATGCACGTGGTTTATCTTAGTCCCAATCAAAACCAGCACAAATTATCGCTGCAATTAAATTTCGAATGAGTACTAATCGAATTCACATTTCAAGCTGCAAGTTAGGGAAACATCAAACACCGCCATGACACCAATGCTTCTGTTATATAAGGATATACAAATAAATATATATGAAAGTTACAAATATATGACAATGAAATATCTGTTTTTCATCAACATTTTTTTTAAAAATCAACCAATTCACTGGCATTTTTCATATTATTTTTAGAGTGCTAATCAGCCTGCGTAATTAAACCAGCAGAATAAGACAACTCATATAATATATATTCGACACCATGTCAGACTATAAGAACGACAGTTCTTAATTCATCTACGTTCCCAACGACTGGCTGATCCATTAATGGATTCCAGATTGTATATTAATGAAGTTGTTTACGCATCAGTTAACAGGATATGACGTGCTTTTTCAATTTTTCACAAATTATTCTTATCCTACAATCCGAACCTAAAGATGGTAACACAAAAAATTTTTTTCTATAAATCGTTTTGTAAAGTCGTTTTTTCGGAAAAAAAAACTAGTTGTCGTTAATCAATTTCGATTCAACATTGCCACTACGGAAATTTACGGAGATTCCATCATGGAAATAACACTTAAATTCTCTCAGTGTATATACATAAAATTATGATTTATTAAATAATAAACTTATTACAGTTCCTGTAAATGCAGGGTTCTGTGAAAAGTCAATTGGTTTGTGACCGTCTAGTATAATGTGTCTGGGCAAGTAAAGGGGCTTATGGAACATCAAACAGGCATTCACATACCTATCCACTGATCACAATTGAGGGTCCGGATGCAATAACAAGTCGAGTGCCCGGAGGCCTATGAAACATAACGTTCAGGTTAAATTTACAAAAATTTCAAAATGATTTAAAAAAAAAAAAAAAATACAGTGTAGAATCAAAAATGATTATTATTTTTTAACAAATGATTACAATTATTTAATGGATTAAAGAATAAAGTTTGATTTTTTTTTTTTTTGCAAAAAACATTATTTTTCCAAGTCTAACTCGTCATAACTTTGTTAATAATTGATGAATCGAATTGAAACTTTGCATACAGCCGCTAGTTATGAAGAGTTATACCTGGAAAAATAATGTTTTTTGCCAAAAAAAAAAATCAAACTTCATTTTTTAATCCATTAAATAATTGTAATTGAAAATCATTTGTTTGGAAAAAAATATGTCATTTTCGATTCTGTACATGGAGGTATTTTTTTTTTTTTTTAAAATCATTTTGAAATTTTCGTAAATTTAACCTGAACAACGTTACGTTTTATCGGCATCCGAGCGCTTGACTTGTTATTGCATCCGGACCCTTAATTCTTTGAATTTATATTACACGCATGTTTACTAATCTCATCGAAATTGACATATGATTTTATAATATGTTTCAGGTCTCGGATATATTGCTTGTTTTTTTTTCATAGTGGATCCTCCACTTACTTATTTCTATAACACAATGTTGGTTCCAAATCATTCATTGCCAGAAACAAAATTATACACACTTCCAATGTACTTTAATGAATGTGATGTTGGAATATATTATTTTTTAGCATTATTTATGGATTATTTTGACACTTTATCACTCACTACAGTAATAACATGTAATGATATATTATTTGTCGTAATTGTACAACATATATGTGGCCAATTTACAATTCTTGGGTAAATTATATTTTCAAAAATAATGACTAAAAAAATAATAAAATTTCACTAGAACTAACACATCATTATTGAAAAATATAGATGCAGAATACGAAAATGTCTATCTTCAAAATCAAATCTAACTGATCAATACAAATTAATCAAAGACTGTGTTATAACTCATACGGAACTGATAAAGTAATAGTAATATACAAATTTATATATTTTGACTACATCTGTTTAAAAGTATTAAGTATATATTTTTTATTATACGTATATTATATAATTACAGGCTTTCTGAACAAGTTGAGTCTGTCTATAATTCATGTTTTTTATTAATTGTTGGGTTGAACGTACTTTTGCTGAATCTTACTGTAGTCCAGGTATACTTATGAAAAATTCCAAAAATAAGATATAGAGTCCTACTTAAGGTTGATTCCCAGTCGCATCACCGAACCAATATTTATGCCACGAAGGGCCCGTATATCAATAACGCTATTTTTTATTCCCGTGTCCTAAAATTTTTTGTGGCGCCACTGATGAAAAAACTAAGTTCTTTAGTAGTATGTGTGTGCGTGGCTACACACTAGCAAGCGAAGATTACATCGTAAAAATATATGGGGCATTTAAAGTCACTTCAGTTGGTCATCGATCTGACCCTCACGGAATAAGTTGAAAATTTTTTTATATGTTCTTTTCCGCTTTTTATGCAGCCTGAATTTTTTTAAAAATTTTGTGACGTATTTCAGCCGGTAAAGTAGAGTGTTTTAATGTAAATTCTCGTCTCTCATAAATAATCGCAAATTTAAACGCATGAAATGTTTTTTATGAAAGGAAGTATTCAATTTACGTATATTCGATAAAAATTAGAGTGGGCCAAGACGTTTTTATAATTTTTTTCCGAATACAAAAAAATTGAACAAAATTAAAACATGCCTCGATAATATCTCATTTTCGGCATATTTTAAAACTAAAAAGTTGAAAGTGAGTAAGTTTGATGATTTGTCTCGTTCAAATATTTCCCTGCCTTTCTGGAACCAATTCTCTACTCTTTTTCGACACTTATCTGTTAGAGAAATTTCTCCAACTTTTCGACCCCGAAAATTCACTTTAACTTACTTTCACCATCAATCTTATCCCTGGTTCTATGCTGAAGAAAAAATTTCTTTGGCATGTAACTAATGTAGTTTTTCTACCGAGGCTAGCTTACCTGTCTCAGTGAGACTTCCTCATTATTAAATTAAGTAATGAATAACATGCTGTAACTCTATCACTAAGGAGAAAGTTTTTGTAAATATGTATCTCCAACATCCGTCCCTCAATTAAGGTAAAATTTATACGTTGTTAAGATATGTGGAATTGAATGAAAACGATACTGTGACAGATTGAATTCAATTACAATTCAAGTATTTGTGTACTTGGCTATCATCATACTTCATATCAAATGACTCAATTTATTTTCGAAAAAAAAATAAATGAGAACATAAAAATAAAAATTTTACTAAAAACAAATATTATAAAAGACAAGAATTAGAAACTTTGAAATAGAATAAAGATACTAGGGTAAAGAACGCAAGAACTAGACACAAAACGCATTTTACTGAAATCTGGTGAAAAATATTTGTGAATTTCTATGAACAACACTGCAATTCTTGTATTGCTCCGAAATTGGCCAGTACATAGAGCAACCAATTCAAAACAGAAGGAATTTTTTATGACCAATCAATTTAATTTTTAATAAATTATGTTACATTATGTGAGCGTTATTTCTTTAGTTCTAAAATATATATTGAAATTTCCATCATGACGATTCAAAATAATCATGGAGTAATAGACAGGAATATTTATCAGCCTATGAAAAAGAAACTAAAATATACATTGAAATTTGATGTAACTAATCTCAACGTCTTTACTCAATATTGCAAACTTAAAAAAATATCATTTCTCGAAACACAGATAATTATATCACCAAAATTGATTCAGACGGTGTTCAAATTCTCAATTTACATCTTGATACAAGTTCTACATATGTGTTTTTTGTGCACAATGTCACAACAACTGATAAATCATAGTTTGCAGCTCAGTGAATCTATGTAATTATATCAATTTATATTTATTTTTTTTTCTTGTTTCATTATACAGTATTTACATGATGGTACTTTCCAATCCAAAGTAGTATATTAATTCGTTTATGAATTACAGATATAAAGCAATGTGGTATACAAAATCACTGAAGATACAAAAAACATGTATGCTCATGATTCTACGATCTCAAGTACCTTGTCAACTAACTGCTGGTAATTTGATAACTTTATTGTTTTTTCTTATATACAAATATCAATTCAAAAAATTTTTAATATTTCTTCTCAAGGAAAAATGATACCACTTTCACTAGAGAGTTTTGCAAAGGTAAGATGAATAGATGATGTATAAAAACCCGAGCATATTAATGAGTTACAATTATTTGTACACTGAGAGAAGTTTTGAGTAAAAATTACTGAAACTTAGTGAAATACGTAACAATAATTATAACCCGTGTAGGAGAACACAACGTGACCAAGCATTGTTAATTGAATTAAAAAAAAAATTGTGTGTGTTAGCAGTACGCGCGAGGGAAGTGAAACTCCTTTCGCTGTCTGTCAAGTTATTTGTAACAATTTCAATAATATAAACAATCGATTAATTTATGATAATAATAATAATATTAATAATAATATTGATAATGTTCATAATATAAATGATGATATCAATATGATATTCATAATAATAATATTATTATTATTATTATTATTAATAATATTCAAAACATAAATACTAATAATTATTCATATTCATATTTAAACATTATTGTCAATTGTGATATTATCATTATTGTATTATTATTCTTATTATTATTATTTATATAATCAATACCATTGATACTATTATTATCGAAGATATTATTGAAATAATTATTGTTAATAACAACAATTCCAATAACATTATATAGAATAATAATGTCAATAATAATTTCGATGCTATTATGAATTAGAAATAATATCAATATATATTGGTAATAATTATATAAATGACATTAATCATATTAATAACATTTATAATATTAATTTATTTTTTTTATTCATCATTTTTTGTAAACGCTGCAAACCGATCAGCTACACTATTAGCAACGCACACACACACAAATTCATTCTCAGCATATCTCTTTTCTCGCTCGTAGCCACTCACTCATTCACTCTTATTAGTTATATGGGCAAACACTCGCTCGGTCTACGCGTTCGCTCGTTTCAAGCGTTGGCTCACCCGGCCATTGGCTCGCTCCGAGCGTTACATGGCCGACACACTGTTTTTTTTTCACTACATTGCGAAAAGAAGTTTCAGTTTAAAAACTGAAAAAATTCATTTATTATTTAACTGATCTAAAGGCTTCAATTATACAAACTCTTAATGATTGTTTTGAAAAACTATGATTAAACAATACTGATATTTGATTTTATCTGGACTTGAACTCGAGTCTTCTGTGTGACATCTTGAAGCATTACCACTCGGCCATAGTTGCTACAACGAAACTTGATGAATGGCACCGCAGCAATGGCCATGAATGTATCAGCCAAGGATTGGCAACCAAAAAATTGCCATTTAAAAGTCAGCCAGGATTGGCCCATGCGTTGCTGCCAATCAACGAATATCTGAGAATGACCCAAGGCTCGGCCGATGCATAGTTGGCAATTAATGGACATCCAAGAGTCAGCTAAGGCTTGACCGTAGATCAAAACAGCTAATCGGCACTACAAGAATAAGAAAGTCGTTCATCAATAATAAACCACGAATAGCCTATGCCTGGTTACCAATCATTGGGTAACATTGATGGGCTAATGCATGGCCGTTTCGTAAGTCTTGGCGATTCCTACACGGGAAATTATATCAGTTGTCTATCTTGTGTATTATCAGGAAAAAAAAGCCTGTTCAATGATATTTTTTACCAAAGTATTTATGTAAAAATTTTCACTCTTGTAAGCGTTTACAGAAGCAAATTCCGATCACCAAATTTCACTGCACCACCTAGGTACTCTTTCTAAACCTACTCTACGAATTCTACTCAAACTTTCTTTCCGTGTAATTCATGTTTTTTTACAGAATGAAACACCTATCATTCCTTAAATGATTCCAGATTCTGAAAACTACGGCATCATATCAAGCTGTTTTTCTATCTATGGATTAAAAAAACGTTTGAGCCAGAAGCAAGATTGACTGAAATAACATGTAATGACTTGGTGACATTTTTCATTGAATCAGTCATTTTTCGACACTTATTCAGTAGCGCCACAATGGTTCGTGAACATGCACAAAAAATATAGCATTGCCGAATACAGAATCTATGCGACTTGAATATTTGCACGATGATGTTAGTTGAAAGTCATCTTAATGTCTACAAAGAGACTATGGAGTAGTCATGGTGTCACTTTGAGTGTAGTCATGATGTAATAGCATTTAGTGAAAGTGTAATTATCTAGTATTTATACCGTTTCGATTACAACTTTCGTAGTAATATTATGTAGTCATTCTTAAGTAAAACTGAAACTTTATTTATTGTTGTAATTATTAAAAATCGATTTGGTCTAAAAAATTAAAGAACTAGTAAAGGAAAGTGGTGACAAAATAGGAGAGAACAGCGGAAAAGATTTATTTTGACCAATAAAAAAACATTCTTGTTACTCTGTAAGTTCGCAGGGAACCGGTGAATTGCACTCGGATTTTAATTACTTGTTGGTCCATCACTTGATGATCTTGAAGAATGACAACGCGATTACCCAAGCTTTACATAAGTTGTTATTTGCTTATTTTCTTAAAGCATTCATTCCTTGTATTTAACGTCAATCTTTTCGCGAATGATATTGCTAAATGTTTTTATTTGAGTAATAGTGAATTATTAATTGTTGATTCCACAAAACCATTAGAACAAAACGAATATTTTTATCCCTTTAATTACTTGAATGTTAAATTGATAATGCAACTAATTTCAGACCATGCACTTGTAATGATTCAAATTCTGTTCCATTATTCAGTAAATTGTAGGAGTAACGATCTTCACCTACCTAGTTAGGGGTGATACTTCAATATTTAGATAACTTGAAATTCCCTCATGTAATTATTCTTTTTAATAAAGTGATCACTGGTAAAAAATTGAATCTCTTGATGATCACTGCGAGATCTCTTTTAGGTTTCTTAGAGATCTCTCCTATAAATCTCGTTTGTGAGACGTATAGAGATTTTTCAAAGAGCAATAGATGGATAAAAATTTCCATATTATTCGATTTTCAGAGATAAAGAGAAGTATTCTCTTAGACAAATTTAAGAGAAATTAGAGACGATGAGACAATTTTCCAACTACATTTCCAGAGACAATGAGATTTCCTCGAGACAGATTTTAGAAAAGTGAGAGAAACTGAACAAATTTTTCAAAGACAAACTCACGAAAAATTCGAGGCAACAACAAAATTTTCTATACAAACAAAAAAAACTAAGCAACAATATTAAATAATTTTTTCAACTATTCGAATACCATTATATGGGAAACGATAATTTTTGAACTTCTTAAATCTATTTGTTACGTACCAAGTTGAAAAATTAAAATTTAACTATGAAATAACAAGAAAAAGAAAGAATATGTAAAATCAAAATTAAATAACCAAATAATCATAGAATAATTAAAATAAATCAACTTGGTATTTCACGTTAAAATTAAAAATCCTCTTATTTTGTTATTCCCTACAGGGTAACGGGTTAGGAGGGAATGTGTATGATTGTAGATGTACCTTGATGTAAGAATAATCCGAAACAATTGTTGAGAGCGTGTCAATCTGGATGGTCGCCTGTTGATGTTTGTAGTCTCGAATAATCCAAACGGTAAAATAAACTCGAAGCACAGAAAACAACACCCCGGAGAAATGTCACAGTCAATAATTTTTATATAGGATTAGGGAAGGTTAAATAACACAGGAAATAATAATTTATCACAAGAATTAATTAGTTTAAATTCACTCAAAAAAAATGTTATTTATTTAAAACGTAAAAGTTCAATTGATTTTATTTAATTTTTATCAGATGTAATTGATTTAATTTTAATTTTAATTTTTAATTTTTAATTTAGTTTCAATGATTTGAATAGAACGAAAGTTGTCGCAAGAGTGACGCTCCTTAATATTAAAAATAAAATTATTCCCATAAAAATTTAATTATTAGGTAGGGATGAAAAGTGGTGCCATTTCTTGAACCAATCAGATACAATGGTTCCCATAGTAGTCAGCACATTCAAATTGTTTAAACATTTAATAAATAATAATTTAGCAACTTCAACGGATGTGGAATCTCGCGTTGCAGAGGTGACTTTGAAAACTGCTTACCCAAAATTTATGTAAAAATTATAAAAATAAATTGTTTTATAAAAAATGCAAAATATGGATTTTTATTCCGTGTGAAAATAAAAATAAAAAAAGAAAAATTTTATTGCTTGTTTTGCATCTATTGAATTTATTAAATTATTATTTATTATCGATTATTAATTATTATTTATACCAAGACGTAACATATTATAATTTATAACATATGAAATATAACCATTAACAATGCAATCACATACTCAATTTTATGCGTATCGGGCATTCTAAGTCACTTCATCTCGTCATCTGCCTGTTCCTTACGGACTTCTTTGAAAATTTTTATGACGTATTTTAGCCGGTAAAATAGAGTCATGTAATTTAACTCCTTGTCTCCAACAAATAAGCCAACCACGTTTGGAGTGGGTCAAGACGTTTTTACAATTCTTACTTTTTTTTCAATTTTTTTTTTTCTAATTTTAAAGATCTGAGAAAATTATTTCCGGAAAAATTTATATTTTAACTTCGGATTCAAAATTAATAACTAAAGTTTGTGATCGAAAATGTTTTGTTTAGAATTGTCAATAACTGACAAGTGCTCTATTAAAGAATAAATTCATCAATTTAATTTTTAAATGATAAAACAAATATACACTGTTATGTCCAAATTCACCCGTTTATAGTGTAATTGTTATATGCAGTTACTTATTTTTGACCCTTACCTCGCCGTTAATAGATCAATCTCACAGCGTAAAACGAAAAAACTCGGGTCAAGAAAGAGGAGGACTTCATTAAAGAACACGATTGTTCAATGTTATAGAATATGGTCGAGTTCATTGATATGTCAAGTGGTTTGAGGTTGTGTTTCGTCTGATAATAATTTACAACGATTTTACTGAATTTAGAATTGCTGATTTCTAGTTGCAATTTTTTGACGAATAATGATTCTCTTAATTGCTCTGTTGGGTGACTTGATTAGTTCTGTTACAATTAAATTTGTTAATTGGTAGTCGTGTTGAAACACAGTATATTGATTTCGTTTTGATAAAGATTGTGAGTTACATTCATAATTTTACCTTTCTGATATAAATTTTATTATAAGATGAATCATATATTTATAATTGACTGTTGAACTAATGTTAACGGAAGAACATGCTGGCTTAGCAACCTGTTTTGTTATAATTGTGAAAAAGATCACTAAGCAATCAGTTGAATTTGTTGTTCAACTTATTTTTTATTTATTTTTTATCACGATCATCATTATTTTTGTAATTATCGATTCCATTTTTTCTTTATTTGAATGAATTTTAATTTTAATTATTTATGTGTTTTTATTGTATAAAAATAGAAAATTTATGGATGAATAGGCTTTAGTATTCGAGAAAAATGATGAAGATATTTTTGTCAGAAAACGGAAGATGAATTGAAATTGATTTATTTAGTTTAGAGACTCAAAATTTCAATGAAGATAGTCAAGTTGTGTCGCTTACTTTTGTATCCTTATATTGCTTACATTTTGTTTTTTAATATAATATTGACTCCAAAAAGTATTCATTTATTTCAAAAATTCAGAATACTTTTCGTTTCCGTATTGTTTACTTTTTGTAATTAGATTGTTTGCTTCATGTCAATATTCAGCTTTGTACTTTCTCGTGAATCACAAAAAATTATCAATAATGATGGCTTGTTACGTGCCAGAGTTGATAAACGTTCCTTCGGTGATTCTGGCTGCTATATACACACATAGAGAAAGAGAAAAAGAGAATGCGATATAGTCCTAAATGATTGACTATCTGTATCTACGTTATGAAAAAAATGGAACAAAAAACTTAACAACCATATCACAAGTCAACTAATTTTTTTGGCAGATTGATAAATATGAGTGTAGGCCGAAATGAAAGTACAAAGTTCAAAATTTTGGTGAATATTCGGTTTAAATGAAATGTGTAATTAATAAAAAAAACAGTCAGTCAGTACTGTAACGTGATGTTGTCAGGTTAACCTTAAATCCTATTTCTTTCTCCTCACTTGCTAAACTTATATTGTAAATTATTATTATTATTCCCCTCAATCGGCCAGCCTGTTCCCACTCTTGAAAAAGAAAGGAGAATGAGTATGCCGAAGGAGGGAAAAAAGTAAATAGTAAAGAGCTCGCTTTCTGGCTCGTCAGTTCGTTTCTGGGTTCCAACTCATCAGGTTGGCTTTTCTGCTGCAAAGCAGAGAGCGATATTGAGAGTTTATCCATGTCGTTCAGAGCTAGTTCAATTCTGGACTTGGATTCATCAACTTGGCTTTTTAGCTGCAAAGCAGAGAGCCATATTGAGAGTCTATTAAGGTCGTTCTAACGTTCAACTCTAGTGTGGAAATGGTCAAGTCGACACGTCCGCTTTTAGCTGAGGTTGACTTAAGAAGCTGGATGAACTTCCCATTTTATGTGAATTTAGAGAGTATTCTCCGACTTGAGAGATCTCACACCCCAATATTCAGTTATTATTTTCGGTTTGAGTTGTATTAGGATTAAAGAATAATAAAGTTAACGTCACCTGTATTATTTTCTTACATAAAATACTTTGAGTTTCCTTAATTATTTATTAGAATTTCGTCAATCCCAGGTCATTCAGTAGTGATAATTTCACGGTGGATTCTGGGTCTTCAACCGGCACTCATATCATAAGGATATAGCTTACAGATATAACTTTAGGCCATATAACTATAACCTTTATATACTCAGTTATAATTTTGATGTAACCATAGTACGAAGTCTTTACGATTATTTTATTAGAAGGTATTTGGAGCGCTGTATTTTAAAAAAATAAAAAATTTCCTTTTTTTAGAGGCCATTTTGAAGCGCTATTTTTACGAGCGCTTCTTGATTGCTTTTTTTTACATTAATTTATTTATTCATTTATTCATTAGTATTCGATGTTTAGCAGCAATAGATATTATAGAACATAATAATTTCAACAAATTCAATGAAAAAATCTTATAAGCATAATTTTATTTAAATAAATCGCTCAACACCGCCATCATAGCATTAGGCAAAGTATTGAAAATTTTCAAATTTCAATGGGTAGCCGGGCCACTAGCCTCCATACATGTTACCGTGGGTTTTTTCATTTTTTCAATTTATCTTAGACTCCAGCTGCATGGGGCTCTCTGAAAAGTCATTTAGAGCAGATACAAATTAAAAATATCTTGTCCTTGTTGGACAATAATATTGAACAACAAGGCTACTGATAAGTTATTCAAATGATAATTGATTTATTCTTCGCCTGACAACAGTTATATCAACAAAAGTATGAGTACCCCGACATCGTGAGTCATATTGAACAAACCCGGATTGAGATATTTTGTTGTTTTAAAGTTAGCAAAAACAAGTGTTCTGACTAAATGGTCATAAATCACTATGGCCATCTAGTGACAATCAACGGAAGATTGATTGTCAACCATTTTTCTTAATATAATTTTTTCCATATATTTTTTTTCTAGCTCTCAGTTCATTACTAGTTTTTAACAGCTCATCGACTCAACATATATTTCAAGTGTATTTAATTCAACTCAATTTAGATATTAAATAAATAAATTATCAAATAATAAATGATTAGGGTTATTATTTATTTATGTGACTATTTAATCTAATGTACTGAATAATTCCAAAGTAAACTCCCAACTCTCAACCTCCGACTCAAACCAATTGACACCTGACCTGATTACATTGAAAATATAAAAAACATTAACTACTCAATTAAATAGTGAATTGTGTGCATAATATTGTGGAATAATTAGTACGAATAATAAGTGTTATTTCAAGATATACCTTTCACGTGGTAAACGGGGTTCACACAATTCAGTCAAGGGAAACATGGAAAATCCTTGTTGACACATACACACTCACAACAAACATTTTTTCTTGTATATTGTCTGTTGAAATATATATATATACAGCCATTTATATCTATTTTTGTTTTGCAACTCATGAATTACAACATCCTCATTTTTATGACAGTTAATTGAAAATTTATTATTTTTTTTTGTTTACTTATTATTTCCAATATATTCACAGATTGCCAGCTCAATATTAGTGTCAGTGATACACACATATACATCTCGAAACACTTACACAATCAGCAATTCCAACTCAATCTATTGTGTGTTGACTGAGACAATACAATGGATTATCTGTAGCTGATAATGTGCCATCATTGTTGGCTATCCAAATGATGCTTTATGCAAAACTTGAAAATGCTCTTGTTGAACTTAATACAGCTCATGGAGAAACAAAACTCCCACATGGATTCATCGAAGCTCATATTTCTATGCTCAAAGAAAAGTGGGCAGAATTTAACTCCAATGAAAAATATATACAATTTCATTTATGCCAAAAAGATAAGTCAATACTTAAACTTATTGAAGAACATGATTATACTAAACTTGATGTATATAAACATGCACGATCATCTTACATTCTTGATCTTAGTGGCATGATGGGAGAATTGGTTCAATATGAAACACCTGAGATACCTCAACCAACTCCAACAACAAATTTAGAAAAACTAAATATCACTACATTTTCACGTGATTTTAATCAATGGATCACGTTTAGAGATACATTCGACTCAAAAATAATCGAAGCAAACATCTCTGATACTGACAAGCATGCTTATTTAGTCCAATATACTATTGGACCAGCTCAAGAACACATTAAATCCTTCAAAGTATCAAAAGATGGATTTGCAAAATCATGGAAAGCATTACATGACCATTATAATAACAAGAGGTTCATCCCACAATCACATATAGCTGAGTTTTATTATTTACCACCAGTACAAAAGAATTCAGCCAGTGACTTAGAGAAATTAGTCACAACAACATCTCAAGCTTTGAGCTCCCTTCAAGTAATGGACTGTCCACTTGGCGATGGATTGGATAATCACTTAATAGTATTTATCCTTAAATCAAAATTGGATAAATCTACATTACATAATTGGGAACAACATCAAGGCGAATCCACCAATCCATCCACATGGGATCAGCTCAAAAAGTTCGCGACAACTCGAGTTAGAACTTCACGTGGCAACTCAGCACATTCACAAAACGTGAAACTAACTCCAACGTCATCAACGTCACCAAGTAAAATTTATCATACATCAGTGGTTACACAACCAGTGTCTAACTCGTCAAACTCTGGTGCAAAGCAACGACCTTCAATGGTTATTTCACAAAAGACACCCAGATCTAGTGCATATCCATGTGCTAGGTGTGAACAACTCGATTTCATCTCAGATTGTCCAAAATATTTAAATTTATCTGACTAAGAAATTAAAATATGTTGACCAAAGTGAACCAAGACGTTTGTGTCGTAATTGTCTCGGTTAACACAACTTAGATGAATGTCGTAATTCACGACGTTGTAATAAATGTCATCAAGCTCATCATACCTCATTGCATAATGCAATAATTGGTACAAGTAATTCTACTCAGCAACAACAACAATGACATCAACTCATGCCTATAAAGGCTCAAACTTTACGCTTTTCATCAATGGCCAATAGTCAGACAATATCAATCAATCACATCAGAAGTCAAACGATGAAGACATCAACTCCACCAATAAGACCAAGTGTTTTATTAGCAACAGCCTTGGTGAATGTAAAGGATAACCTTGATAATTTAATCCAAGTGCGAGCCTAATTGGATCAAAGCTCTGAGATTTCCATCAGAAGACTTGGTAACTCGATTAAATTTAAAACGTTACAACTCGAATACACCAATCATTGAAATTGGCGCAGGTCAACCGCAACACTCACGTGGATGCGTATTTTTAACAATAAAATCACGTTACAACAATCGCACATGTTAGTATATGCATATGGGGCATTCTTAGTCAAATCACGGGGTCATCTGCCTGACCCCTTGCGATTTCAATAAAATGAGCTATTTTTGGTAGTTTTCGAGCTGAAACTAAGCCTCTAATTTTTTCAGATTTTTTCATTACTTTTTCTAGACTCATCATCTTAAATATCACTAATTTTGTAATTTCTCAAAAGGGACCCTTTTTTTTTTCCTGAATTTTTTTTGAAAATTGAAATTTGAAAAGAAAAGTCCTCGAAACCTCCATTACATAGATAAATTCTTCATGCATCGGTTGTTTTGAGGACTTGTGTCAAATCTTAAATTTTATGTATAAAAAAAAAAAATTTACTACTTCTATTTTTTGTACTTTTTAAATTCATGCCAACACAATACTAAAATACAAAAGATTCGAATAAATAAGGTAAGTGAAGGGTTAAAAGAGTGTGATAACGATCGTCCTCGAAAGTACCAATCGATAAAAATTTTTTTATTTTGGTGTATACAATAAAATCATCTTATACATGAATGTACATTGATGTACAAAGTTCAATTACTGAATAAAATCGCAAAAAAAAAAAAAATGTCCCCGAAACCACCACTGTATATATATATATATATATATATTATTATTATTATGAATGTAATATATTATTATTTTTTCATCAATAATAATAATAATTTAATAATTTTCATAATATTACGATTCAAATTCTAGTAAAATGTAGGTAATGTATTTCCCGTTTTTATCTTTTAGTTTATATGAGATGATTAGTAGAGCGCTGCAGTCTCGTTCTGTCAACGTTCTATGGATTGCGAATATCCAAGATTTCCTTAAAGTGCGCTTCGCGTTAAGTTATGCGGTTGGTTGATAATACTTTTAAAGGAAAATATAAAATGAGTGGAAGAGTTAACAGACATGTAAGTTATTTATTTATTTAATTATTTAATTAATTTATTTTATTTTATTTATTTTTTATTTAATAAAGTAGTTCTGTGACTTTTTTATTATATATTTTTTCTTCGCTCAACACTCATTTACGCACGTGTTTTGCAAAGAAAAAATATATAATAAAAAAGCCACATTACTAATTTATTAAATAAAAAATAAATAAAATAAAAAAAATTAAAAGAAAATACAATAAAAACATAAAATTAATATGAAAAAATGAAAAGATTGGTTAGACGGCATGCTTGAAAAATTACATCACACAAGCAGGTGTTCTCACGAATCTTTTTTTTGTTTTTTTTATTATCAATTTTATTGAATTTTTTTTTAAATTTATATTATTTTATTCTTTCAATTTTATTTTATTTATTTTTATTTGATGAATTAGTAGTGTGGCTTTCTCATTACAGATATTTTTTTTTTATTTTGCTGAACATGTGTGCAATCTCTTTTACGCATGTGTTTTGCAAAGAAAAAAATATATAATAAAAAACTGTTAATTAATTTAATAAAAATAAATAAAATAAAATTGAAAGAATAAAATAATATAAATTGGAAAAAAAAAAAAATACAATAAAATTGATAATAAAAAAATAAAAAGATTGGTTAGAATGCATGCATGAGGAAATTGCATCATGCAAGCATGCAGTTCTCACCAATCTTTCTTGTTTTTCTTATCAATTTAATTGTATTTTCTTTCAAATTTATTTTATTTCATTCAATTTATTTTCATTCCAGCATGTATGTTTTTGGAAAAGACTCCTGAATGAAGTTTTAGTGTCGAGATACAGTGCAATGTCCAGGTCGGAGAAAGAAAAGCTGCACCGGGAGTCATCGGGAGAAGCCGCTGTCCCTATTCCTACTAACCGAGGTAAATTTTTCTTATTCATTATATTTTTTTTTTTTACTTTTTTCTTTTTATTATTAACTTATTTATTAATTTTTTTGTTTTTTTTTTCTAGAGGAAAACGCCACTGCAGCCGTATCGACTCGTGGAGGTGAGCAAGCAGCCATGGAGCCGTCACATCCTGGTAATCTTTTTTTTTTTTTTTCTTTTTATAAACTTCTGTTAACTTTTTTTTTTTTTATCAATTTATTAATTTTTGTATTTATTATTTTTTTTTTTAGAAGGAACCGCTATTGCAACCTCGTTAACTCCTGGAGGTTCTAGAGGAGTGCAGGTGTCTGCTGAAAAGGAGTTGTACTTGGTAAAAGATACCTACGATGATCTGAATCTATATCTTTTTTTTTTTTGGATGACATACCACTGCAAGGCGGTAATTCATCTTTTGTTGAAATGCCATCTTAAAACTCATTCAGTTGTGAATGTTGAAAATTCTGATAATTTTTATTTTATATGGTTAGTTTTGGCATGTTTATACAAGGTGTCCAATAATGGTGAGCGTGTAAGTCATTATATAAAACATCTCGACAGATTAAATTGCAGCAGAATAACTTTTCCAATAAGATGGGAAAAAATCAAAAATTTTGAAAAACAAAATGAGTTGAAAATCAATATTTATATGATAGAAAATAATGATGATGATGATGATGATGATGATGATGATGATGATCCACACACATCTACAGTCATCTACTTTTTGTAAATAACAGAGTTCGTGTATGTTCGCGTGTTTTCGTTCTCGTGTTTACGAAAATGTACGACTACGCTTGAGATTGAAGTAAAAACGATGGTAAAGAAGGGATTCAACCAAGTGTGTCATATTTATTTATTGACCAATCACAGCGTTTTCTAGTGTTGCGATATTGGATTATTCGACACTGTTGTTGTTTTTTGAGAGATCTGATTGGCCGCTAGTGTGTCGATATTTTTTATACTTTGCTAGGCTGTCATATTCACAAAATTATGAACGCGCGCAGCGTTGCGCATTTCAGCCGAATTCGACATACTAGGTGCTTTCTTTTGTGTATTTATTTTTTTTCACTTCAATGCGCATGATCATACACATGCGCATATTATGCAAACTTGAGGAGGGATGGCGTCGAATATGCAATTAATCAAGAAATTAGGATCAAAAAATAACCTCTTTAATTTTATATTTCCAAATCACAACAAACAATGGATAATAATATATTAATCAACGAAAATGTTATAAACAACATAATTGCAATAGCTGGACAGTTAATTGAATTTTTACTTCAGGTAATTATTATACTTCATCACACTACTATAAAAAAATAACATCCTAATTTGTTTGTTGTGTATTTGTACAGGAAGTATTTGATGATGACATTGATGATGATAGTGATGATGATGATGATGATAGTGATGACAATGACTCCATTCTAGATTTGGATTCATCAGATGATGAAGTTGATTTACCACGTCGAGTAATTCCAAAAATAAATAACTACATTGAGCTCTGTGTACATAGATATGATAATGAATTATTTCGTAGTCATTTTCGTCTTAAAAGACGATATACATATCAATTTATAGGTTTGTTCTTTACAAGAAGACTAGATAATCATTATAACATGCTAATAACTTGATAATTTCTTTATAGATCGATTCCAACGTACAGATTTTTTAAGGAATAATGAACCAATGGTTCGAGCTATAACACATGAACGAGCATTTTTGTTGATATTAATGTACCTAGCAAATACTGAAACATTTAGAGAAATATCTGATCGTTTTGATATAACAATGAGTTCAGCCCACCGAGTCTTGAGAGTAACACTTAATTTTTATAATTTCACTTACTCATGAGTACATTGCATGGCCAGATCGTCAAGAAAAAGAAAATATTAGTATCGGATTTTACAACATTCAAAATATTCCTGGTATTACTGGTGCTATTGACGGTTGCCACATAAGAATCAAAAGACCCATGGAATTTCAACGAGATTATTATAATCGAAAACGGTACCACAGTATACTTTTACAAGGTACTGTTACAAGTGATAAAATGTTTATCGATGTGCATGTTGGTGAACCTGGTTACATGCACGATGCAAGGTGCTTAAGAAGATCTCCTTTCATAGAGCACAGGATGATGCAGATTTGTTTGAAGGTCTTCTTGGAGACTCAGCCTACCCCAATTTACCGTAGCTTGTTCCTCCATTTCGTAATGATGGTTTTTTGACTGAAGAACAGCGTGCTTTTAATTATCGTCATTCATCTATGCGTGTGGTAGTTGAACATACCTTTGGCTTATTGAAAGGTCGATTTCGTCGTTTGTCGTGTTTTAGTAATTTGCTGTTGGATTTGATTGGTGAATGCACGCTAAGTGCATGCATACTTCATAACATATGTAATCTGGCTAAAGCTGATGAGTCTGACTCGGATCGAGATTCAGCTGCAGACTCTGAAAAATATTATTCAGATGAAAGTGATGATAATAATAATGATAATGATGATAATGACGATGATGATGATGATGATAATGATAATGATGATGGTGGTGGGCAACTTATTGACGTTGTCAATATTGCAGATAGACGCCAAGATATTTTCAATAATATTTTTAGATAAAAAAAAATTATACAAATAAAATGATGTTAATAATTTATAATTTAATAATTTGTAATTGATTTTTTAATTTAACAAATAAAAATATAAAACTTTTCCTCCATCATTATACCTGTAAATGGAATCAATGTTTACTTAATTTTGGTGGAAAGGAAAATAATATAATACTGACATTTAATTTAGAAAAATACCCATTTATTTTTTGGGACAAACAAAACTTGAATTCTATCAGTACTTTATGAATAAAGAATTATCGAAACTAATATTAAATAGAACGTCAACAAAAATTTGTTACTAATGAAAATTATCAAAATATTTTTTCATAAAAAATACAATAAAAAAAAGTTTACTTGAAAAGTAAACAAAAAAAAATACTTGAAAAATAATATTAATTTTGAATGACGAAGACATTGACAACGTACAGTGATTAATACTACGACTTGTTATCAATTTTGTAGTATTGATTGATTAACACGTTTTTTTTTTTTTTTTTGCCATCTTGACAACTTTTTCTTTTAGAATATTGATGACTACTTATTGTCAACAACGTCAAACCTTTTTTTTAAGTCTTTTTATACTTAAATATATTTAGAAAAAATAAACAAAAAAATACTTGAAAAGTAAACAAAAAAAAAAAATAAAATACTTGAAAAGTAAACGAAAAAAAATTTCGAAGATAATTTAATTCAAGCTATAAACTTGAATTTGTTCTGCCAGCAGATCCGATAATAATATAATATGTAATATATATATATATTTATATCATAAATTATCACGTTTATATTATTGCATGCAACTATATGTACTTATAGTACTGGCAACTACAAGTACATAAAAAATTATCTATTCTGGTTTTCGTGAAGTCATTTCGAGCAATTTTGCTAATGCCAACGTTGCATTTGTAAATGACTCTACCTTCAATGAATCATTATTAGCTTTTTTGTTAGCAATTTCAAGTTTTTTTTCTTCCAATTCTAGTTTCTTTTTGAACAGCTGTAATTTTTCAGCCCCATACTGCTCACGTTTTTCCAGCTTACTCACTTTTCGCATTTTTTTTGGTTGCGATGAAACTTTATCATTAACTTGACATGTACTTGATGAAATATTTTCAGTTGTATTCTTTCGTTTATAATGCATTGAACTCAATGAGTGAGGGCTAGAGTTAACTGGTCTGTCACCAAGAATTTCATTCATTAACTCATAAAACCCATTAGCTGTTGGAGCAGCACCAGTCTGAAGATCATGATCAACTTTATACTGTTTGAGTAGACTATTCCATTTATTTCTACACTGATCAATAGTCACATTATATCCTCGACTGAACATGACATTTTGGATAGATGGCCAAACAATATTGGATTTAGTATGATGTGACATGAGATGTTGATAAGTTCCATATGCTTGGATGAGCAGCTTGGTATCATCTGGACCCCAAATGTAACTGTTTATTTCCTTTGCTTTTGGTCTAATATTTTTTTTACCACATTTTGGATCTAAAATTTATTTTATAAGATTATTATTATATTAAATTATATTTCTAAAATTGTTCATATTTTTCACCTTTAACTGATATCTGACGAGTTTTATGTGAACCAAATTTACTGTTGTCAGTAAAATTGGAAACATTTTCTTTCAAAATGCCACTAGCTGAACGTATTGCTGGATGTTCCGTCTCTAATATTTTCATATCTGGACAACCCAGGTCTTCCAAATTAAAAATTGTCATTGGATTAAAACGTAAAATAAATGTTGACCATTTTTTTCTATCTTCACCTTCGATAAATAAAGAATTAAACTTTCCAATTAATTCTTCAATGAGTATTGTTGATACGTTATTATATTGATCATGACCAGCTTCCCAAGATATCCATGATAATTTTTTCCACAATTATTCACAGTTTTTTTATATTCTTGTGTTCGATGTGGTTTTTCACAAGGTGGTTTGAATATTTTTATAGTTGATAAAGATCTCGAATTAATAGGTTGGATAACCAACTCTTTTACAACAAATAAACCTTGAGGTTCTTGAAATCCTTGAAAATCAATAAATGCTGACATTTAGTTTTAATATATATCAACTCAACTCAACTCAACTCAACTGTATAGTGAACAGTTCCGAACTGATGATATTTCTTTTATACCTCTGAATAACCACTCCCCTCTTTTTCCATCTCTTCCACTCTTTATTTACAACTACCATTTTTACCCCGTCTACAACTTATTTTAGAAACATCAAATAAATAATGAAATAATGAAATTATTTACAATACTTACTGTAATTTTCTTGATGATGCAAGAGCTAAGGTTCCAACCTATAAAATGATTGGTCCTCAGTTCGAACCATCATCGAGACAAATTTTTTTCTTTTAATTCCATCAACGGTGTTTTATATTGAAAATAGAAAAAAAAAATTCCTTCGAGCCGCATTCGAACCAGCGACCTCTGGATATCTCTTATATTTTAATTAAACCAATTACAGTCTATTGCTTCTACCAACTGAGCTATCGAAGGCGATTTAGTTTTTCATTATATAATATTTGAAGGAATATTCTTCTACCGATAGGATATTTATTTATTTATTTATTTATTTATTTATTTATTATCAATATCCCAGCGGCAAGAGGCCATTATTGGAATTAGGATAAAATTGCAATAAGCAATTTAGTACATATTACATAATAATATTACAATTTATCAAAATATGAGATATAAATGTTATTTACAATAATTATATTATGGCATGGATCACATTACTAAACTTATAATAATGATTAAAATAATTATTATTACAAAAGTATAACAATTAGATAATACTAGAATAATAGTTCAATTGTATATGAAAAAAAACCAGTCTTTGCATTAATAATAATAATAATAATAATATAATATATTAGCTATCAGATGTGCTACAAACCTAGTATAAGAAAGGGGTAATTACATATGATTATGTTGCATTAAATTAATTATTGTTAGAAACTTTTAAACTTAATCTGAAGGGAAAACTGTTTTACATACCGAGACATCTGCCTTACTATTACACTAAATTCAACATTGATTTATTATTTGATTTATAATGACAGTAAGGCAAAAGAGGAGGACGCAGAACGTAAGAAAAAGAGAGAATAGAAAAACAATTTGACCCTATTAAATTATGATCTGAAGCAAAGTAATACGATAATTAAGTGATACAACAAATAACCTTTTGCCATAACGTTATAATAAGATGATTGACACCATTTCAAATCAGTATGATGTAGCTAGAAGCTTGTAATTAGCTTATAGCAACGATAACTAATATATTAGTTCCATAACAAAATGAATAATAATATAACGAAATATCGTAGCCGGATCATTTATTAGACAATCAATATTGCCCTTTAAAATAATCCAACTAGATATGTAATTAATTTAACCCTGTTTATCCTGCGCAGCCAGGGCGCATAAGAAAGGTAGGGAGACGGATTTGCGTAATGTAGGGAGAGGTAAAAAGGAACCTGAAAAATGCGCGAAAATATAACACAATGATACGGTAGAAATAATTTCAAATAACACTTGTAAATTCAGTAAAAATCGGAGCACAATTTATTTATAAATTAACCCTGTTACTATTACATGAAAATGCGATACAAAAACAATTATTAAATATGTAACCCAATTAAATTTTACTCGCGCGTCGCGTCGAAAAAAGAGAACCTAAAGCCATGCGGTCGTGACGGAGTCAGAGACAGAGAAATATTAAAATTGCGAATAACCCGAACAATAATTAAATTATGACGGCCGAAATACTAGCGACGAGATTGAGAAGCAATCCAGTCGATTAATTAAGCAAGTCACTGACTCTACATTGACGCTACCATGACGCTTGGCTCTTACAATGTTAATATTTTTACACTTGTCATAAATTCACAGAACAAACACTGAACAAAATTTATTTAAAAGAAGGTACTTACATTGATTGTCGGTGATTTAATCTAGCAATCTAGTGACGGCGTGTGTCTTGGCTTGACCTCGGAGGCGCTCGCAAATTGACAGGTTGGCTTGGTTACAATATCGCCAGTAACGATGTATAAAAATATATATAAATGTATATATATATTTTATATAGATGTGGTACAATGTAATTATACAAGTCGGTTGTATGTGATCGAAGATTAAATTATGTCAAATTGTAGACATAAACGTAGCACTGACTTTACAGTGAAATCACAGTAAATGTTACTTTTATTTGAATTTAAATAAAATAATTATACGAAACTTCTTCACTGTACTTTATAAATTGTATTCAATATTGAATGGCTGACCACGAGGTCGTAAATTTATATAATTAAATATTTAATTATTTTAAATAAATAACTGATTATTTATTATAGCAAAAATGTAAATTATTCTATTCAATATTTATTTGATTAGACAATGCAACCCAATGCGTGCTTTGAATTTAATTTACTCAAGCAAGAAAATTTAGACCATGCGGTCGTAATTTATTACAAGTTATTTGTAAATGATTTAATGAATTTAAATTAATGATTTAAGTAACCAAATGTTACTTAAATATTATTGAAACAATAAATTGATAAAATAATCAATAAGATATTGAATAAGTATAACTTACAGTTGTGCTGATTTGTAGAAAATATTCTAAGTTTTTGAGAGCAATTGAAATTCGACGAGGCAAAGTGCCTATGCTAGTTAGAGCTGGAAGAGCTGGTGTAGGTCAAGGAACTAACTCTGACCGAGTGACCGAGATCTAGCGATCAACCTCGCTCGATGCCCTCAGAACATAAGGGTAGGTGGGGATCCTTCGGGGATGTTCGGTTTTCCTCCTTGGTCCAGTTCCACTTTCCTTATGTCGCTTATTTCTTATTGGTTGAGGAAAATCTTAGGATTTTCCAACCTTCATTAAAATTATTTCTAATTGTTCAATTATGACATGAGTGGTACCGAGAGAATCCCTATATTTTTAGGATTCTGTCGATATCACTCATTATATTAATTTATATTTAATTTTCCAAAATAAAATTGGCTCACCGCCGGACATTACAATAACATAATAATATAACGAAATTAATAATATAACAATAATATCAATAAAATAGTAATTTATTAATTGATGATATCACGTTGTTGGGTGAGTGTTGTTCATGACCCTGATGACACCATTGATGAATCCTGATCATTTTCTGTCAATTGAGATCTGTCAAGTTGACGTCTTTGGGCTAGTTGATTCGGTGTAAAGTCCTGAGAGATAGCCACTATGGCCATCCAACCTGTCAGTGACTTTAATTTTTTCAACTCCATAAACCTCTGCACAAATACATCTTTATAGAAAATACTATTAAATTTCACCTTTGTCATTGTGGGCTTTGCCAAAGTTCCAGAATGAGGGTGAATACGTGACGAGGTCACTTTGACAGTACCAGCACTTGGTTGTGAATCAAAAACAAACTTTATGAGCTGATCTACTTTACCTCTATCACTTACAATACGTTGATTAGTGTTTAAATTATTATCTGGGTCTTCAGGTATGCCAAAAACAATGACGTTATTGCCAATTGTTGTATTTAGTGTTTGTATGTTGTTGCTGACCTGACCTAATTCAGCATGAATTGTTGCAAATTTTTTATTTACAGTAACTGTAAACGATTTAAATGTATCAATAATACTATTTGGTTTAGAATCAAATGATGCCTGAAATGATACAGTTTGTTGATCGAGGAGACTCTTGATCTCATCAAGTGTAATGTCATTAGCCATTTGTGTACCAGTAGTTGAAGTAGATGTTGTATTTTCACGTGGACGAAGAGGACGTCTATCAGCCACAGATATAGTTGAGCCAGATGTATGTGACATGGTAATATTGAAGCTTGATTGTTGCGAGTTTTATTAACATGAAATTATTAGCACTAAATACATTATCATTGAGGTCCAGAGATGTGCTACGTCTTGTTGGAGATCTCACTATTGACATTCTGTATATATAATAATACAGCTGTACAGCTGATTGATAAAAACAAGTAGTGACGTCTGGTGTGGAAATTTATAACCTTGGTAGGTAATGTAGAGCAGAATAACAAAGTGCTGGTGGTGGTAAGATTAGGAACTATCTCCAGTTATTTAAGATAAGGCAGAGTGTTCAGAGGACCACGCCCAAATCACCAGGTCTAGAAGATGATGTCTATGCAATGCAGCAATAATTATATGCCTGACATACACCAAAATGATATTACACCACAAATTATGGAACAACAAAAAATGTTCAATAATTAAACAAATTGTTTTATGTTAGCACACTTTAATTAACTTGATGTTCCATCAATTTAATTGATTCATTGTCTTATTAACAAGTTGTTAGTCACTATATAGTTTAAATAGTATACGAACAATTAATTATGTTATTAAATTATGTGTAAATTTATTGTGAGTCAATGACGGCTGAAAGGTTATGTTACCAACCGACTCTTCATTTGATATATAAAGAAACTGTTAATTATTAAAAATAACACTTTATATTATACAATATTATGTTTACTGGTGGATCCGTACTAACAGTATATAAATTGGCAATTAAATTGACTTTTAAAATCAAAAATTGTGAATTTGGTGAAATATGTACGAGAGACGATGCGCATCGTACGGCGTCCAACCACGCATATATCATAATCTCTTGTTTGTTCCACAAGATAGCGTGCCAAACTCTTATGCCAAAGTTCCGAGTTCAAATCCCGGTTAGGGAAAATATTTTTTTTCCAATAATAATAATAATAATGACACAAAATGGCGTCTTTCAAAAACCAAAGATGACATCAAAAAAAAAATACATTATGGCGTCTTACGAAAAAACCAATATGCCGTCAACAAAATCCAAAATGGCGACTTACAGAAAAAACCAATATGACGTCTTACAAAGAATCGGACTTTATCGTCTTTCATTAAATGATTTACATAATGAGAATGTGTTGGTCCAGGATACTCCACAGGATTCAAACTGTTTGACGCAGTTTGCGAATAAATAAAGTCATATAATTGATTCAAATTCTCGACTAAAATTTCATTATAAAATAATGGCAAACGGATCCGTCCGGTTTCGTCTTCAGAGGATTTCTGGATTCCCTCAAATACTTTGTTTCCTTTACTCCAGGCAGTCATCGGTAAATAATGTTAAAAAATATTTCTACATCTCTAAAGTTTCTTCGTGAATATCGTATAATGGCTTTTGACTAAACTTCTGTAGGATAATGAGTCGATATTTTTTGACAATCTTTTACCCAGGATCTGAGTGAAGATAATGTCCCCAAAGTTTATTTGAGAAATCATAAACGAACATTCCTTTGTGACAAACAAAAACCTCGTTTACGTCAAACGTCTGTGGACGCAAAATTTATAGTCAAATCTCTAAGTTATTGGTTGAGTATATTTACGTTTGAAGTCCGGTCTCAAATTATCACGATTATAATATCACAATAATGAAAAAAACATATTCAACAAAGGTTTCCTTTGCGTTTCGTCATCCAAAAAAATACTTCTTTTAGAATCATTAGCTATAATTTGGATTGCGGATTTTAAACAACGTTCACTTATACAGTCAACTTACACAACGTACTTTTATATTTATTTCACAAATTTATTGTAAGCACTAAAGTATGTTCTTATTTATTTTTCACCGGATAGTAAAAAAGGTATATTTGTACTAAAAAATTGGATTGAAGATAACTCGAAAACGAAGAGATTATTTCGTCCATGTATCGGTGATGTAGCCACATCCAGACAAAAAGATCGGTGTAATGAATTGAAATGAACTCCAAAGCTACCACAAAAAACATGGTCAAAGTATGAAGTCGAAGTTTGAGGATGTGAGGTAATTAAATCATTACTAAACTTATCTATCTACAATTAACAATCTAAAAAGCGCGGGCTTAATGAAAAAGCTTCTTTTTTTTATTATCTTTCTTGTTGACCACACATACGACTACTGATAGCCAAAAACATAAAATATAATAAAAAAAATATAAACAATAAATTCGAAAAAATAATTGATTTAAACGGAATAAGAAAGGGTAATAATAACCAAAAAATTCAGTTGTTATTATCGTGAAACTCAGACGACTACATCATGTAATTTGATTATTATATAAGAAAATAATCAATCATTTGCACATACTTGTAATTTAGTAATTAATGTTTTTAAATTTTCCCCCTCAACTTTTCTTCCCCGCATTGCTTCAGCGTGTAGGTCTATCTCTTCATAAATAGGAGAGATCGGTGATCCCGCAACCAACCCGTCTGATGACATTTCTCACTAAGTATTATTATCGACGGACGAAAAAAATGATATAAAGAATTGAATTCAATGAAAGATTTCAAAAATTTGATTCGTAAGGAGTTTAACGCAATAAAATATAAAATATTGAGTTTGTTTGTTCGTGTAAAAAGTAAAAATATAAATGATACATATCGCTTGATAATGAAAAAAAAAATTGACTCCTGCGACGAAGTATAAAGTTGAAAAAATTATAAATATGTATATAAATATTTTTGTAATTTTTTTGTATGTAAAAAAAAAATTATGTAAGTGTATAGTGTTCCCAAAATATTTTATAGCTTAAAAAAAATGAGTTATCAATCTACGTTACACAATAAAAAAATCCCACTTCTGACACCTATTTTGTTACGTACCAAGTTGATAAATTAGTATTCAACTATGAAATAACAAAAAAAAAAAGAATATGTAAATCAAAAGTTTTAAAGGAAAATAATCATAGAATAATGAGAATGAATTAACTAGATATTTTCGTTAATATTAGAAATCCTAATATTAGAGGGGCCCGGTCCACCTGATCGGACTATGAGATACGTAACCAAACCTGAGGGAACTATCGTGAACCAAGCATAGTGTTACATACGCCTATATTATATTGCGACTATACTATGGCAAAATACTGACGTCACAAGTATCATAAGTGTAGGAGCAAATATTCTACATATAAAATGAGTATTTTGTATAGGGAACCATACAGCGATCCATCCGTGACCAGGTCTTACACATACGTTGCCATTGCAATAATAATATATCTCAATATTATTATTATTGTTATTATTTACAGCGATCCATTCGTGAACTCACACGTACACATTTATGTGTGATGATGGTCTACTCGTAGTAGACTTGACCCTCCACAGTGCCTATGCAGTGACCCTTAGAATTATTAACAATTAACTCCTATTAATTGTTAACAATTCAGTTGACATGCAAATAAATAATTAGATCTCTCTTGTTAATTATTATTTCGAGAACCAGCGAAATAATAAATTTCGTTACAGTATCGAATGTGTAAAAATCTATGCAAAATCGGGTATACTCGTCAAGTGTGCAGAGTCATCAGTGTAACCTGGAAAATTGAATTACATACAGAATAATTCAATATTTTTTTTTTGATTTCTCATGCTACCACATACCTGATTGTTGCTGAACTTATAGTCAATTCTTTCTTTTGCAACTACCTAGATGCATTCAACAAAAACTAACATTTTTTTTTTCTTAGAGTTTGCTTTTATTGTTTTCTCAGTGAAGCAAATTAGTTATTGATTAATTTAAACACTGACTCTACAACTACGCAAAATTACGGAAGCCGGGTAGGGACATAGAGTGCTTACGTGTAATCGTACGAACGAAAACAGCAAACTCAAGAAAAAATAATAAAAATCGGCGCGCGCATGCTTAATCCGCCATATTATTTAATATTGTTATTAATAATAAATAAATCAGAACAAATGATTCATGTATTGCACGTCTTATTCAGTGATAATTGTTTATTAAATTCTTTTGTTTTGATCAATAATATTATTATATTATTAACAATATTTATATATCTATAATATAAATTAATAATCCACTGTTGACGTCAATTATAATAATAAATGTATGTGTTTGCGATATTGTTGAGACGCTGTCAAGGTTATGTTTATGTTTATAATGTGAAATCTTAAATAATTGCAACATTCGTATCATTCTAAGTAGACAATTCTACACAATACTATCTAAAAATGAGTGACTCTGTAAGTAGTAAATATTTTTTTAAATAGTATTGTTTAAAACAATCATTTGTTCATGACTAATCACCTGTTGTTTTTAGTTAAAAACTTTTAAGGCAACTTGTGGTCGTAACAAATACAAATTGACATTAACTTCAACTCTAAAATTAAGTGATCTTAAAAATGTAATTTCAAATGTAACTGGTCTTTCTTATTAAAAAGAAGATGGTGATGATACTGTATCGGTTGTTCCTATGATAGACGGTAAATTAATCATTATGATATCTTTTATCTGAAATATTTTCGTCAGTTAATGCACCACAAAATATTTAATAATTTTCTTTTTAACAATATTTCAGCATCCTTTAGCTAATTTCAATGCTCAAAAATCAAGAAAACTAATGGAGATCGTTAAAGAATTACCACCAACCCCACCTTCACTATCAGCAGAAAATTCATATGACAGTGATGACAGTTAAATGGGTCCACCAAAAAAAGTAATATTTTTTTTAAATTTGTCATACTAATATTTTGTGATATTCGTTTTATATTTTTGAATTTTTTTTCAGATTCGTCAATTGACACAAAAAAAGGAAGCCCCATGTGGAAAGAAAATTGTGAACAAATATATTACGATTAGATGGATTCATTATTTTTTTGGAAGTGAAAAACCATACTCAAGAAAAAATGTAAACGATCAAAGTAGTATTAAATTAGAACTAATTGAATCAAAGCAATACAACGTTGCATATATTCGTTAAGCTGGTCTGAAATTTTTTAATGATACATATACAAAAAGAGAATACTCTTTCATGGAGTTAACAATTGAACTGGGAAATTGGGATAAAGAAGTTATCAAAGATTTTGGAATTAATGGTCATAGTTGTGGTTTATTCCAGTATTTAAAATATCACAAAATGCAACCATCACGTACTATTTCTTTATAACCATATCCTTCTCTATGATAATATTCAATCAGTTTATTCCTGTATTCAACTACATCATCATGACCAGCCTGACCAACTCCAATTACACCAGCACCACCAGCATCTGTCATTTCATATTTAATATTGCATAATTATATACAGAGCATTAACTACAGCATAGTCATTTGATTTGATTTTTTATATTAATTACCTGTGTTATTAAAATTATTAGTTGAGGAGTTATCTTGACGTATGAGTGTTTATATAAATAACACGTATTTATAAATATTTAATACTTTTATTGAATTAATTAATATCTATATTGTAGCAAGGTTTATTATCATTTTCTTTAAATTTCATGTATTTTTAAAAGATTTGATATTATTATTAAATAAATTTATATATCAATATTGGAACAGATTTGGAGCAATGTTTATAATTATTTATTGACATTTGACAGAATGAAATTATAAATAACAATAAATAATATGGCGGATTAAACATGCGCGCGCCGATTTTTATTATTTTTTCTTGAGTGCTTACTTGCAATCGTTCTTCGCACGTACGCTAACTTTAGTTTGTCTGTTTGCGTTCGTACGATTGCACGTAAGGACTCGATGCCCCTACCCGGCTTCCGTACAAAAGACACTTGTACTTGACAAAATTCTAATTAAAAAAAAAAACAAAATTTAATGAATATTTTTATAATTATTTTTTATTTTTTCGTATTTTAAATTCCAAATTTGAATTATTATCAGAATAATAAAAAGTACATTTCCAGCAGATTATTTGTGAATTATTATCACTATAATTCTATTTTTATGTTTATTCAATTTCTTATTATTTAAATATTTGATTAAAACTTATCTTTAACAACTGCTTTTTCAATATCAAATGCCCAACCAAGAAACAAAATAATTTCACTTGGCTTGTGTCAAATTGCAATCATAAATTGACGATTCATATTAAACTTTTTCGGCCGTTCTAGTGATTTTGAATATCGCATTTCAAGTGTTTGACTTTGCTGTCCACAACATTAACAAAACAGTTTTATGATGTTCGCTTGTTCTTCCAGATAACGAGCTGATGTGCAGGTTCAGCAAAGAAACAAATAACGACATGGTAACGAGATTGAGTCTAGCACTAATCCCCGGCAAAAAAGGCATAAAGCAGCATCAATTTTTTCAACGATAATATATAGAGACGAAATTTCAATAGTTTTAAAGAAAAAAATAAATTTAATATTTCACGTATTGAAAGAGTGAAGCTTTCATTTTTTGCATCACGTTGAAATATTGACACTACATCATTATTGAATCGTAAAATATCAATTCTTTCATTCCGTTGAGATAATTGAACACCTGTTATAGATATTTTTTGTGAATATTATTTTTTAACTTCTAAAAGAAATGAATGAAATTCATAACTCATATTTATAACATGTACTTACTTATAACATAAACAGTAGAATTTTGAAACTCATCAACTGAAGCTTAATCAGTCAAAATATAGTCATTTCTAAATGCCTGTGAAACATTGTTTTAGCATGCCGATAATCTTGTTACACTCATCTCTACTTGCTAGGGAAAGTCCCACTTTCTACACAAAATTCTTTACTGATCGATATATTTATGTGAAACGGGTTCTTTTACTTTATAAACACTAACCATTGAACTTGCTTCAGTCCTCACAAAAGCTTGGAAATATTTCAATTCTTTCCAAATATTTGAGCGTTATATAATAATATTTCAATAAATAATTAAAAATTTGTAAACTAAAAGTACTTTTATGATAATTCAAAAATACATAAATTTTTTTGATTAAATAATTGATGAATATATATATACAATCACATTCGAAAGAGAGCAAAATATGTAATAATAGATACAAAATGTCGAGATAACAATAGATGAATAATATCCTCACTCATAAACACGCAAATTTTAAGATGAGATCCCATCCGTACCTGCATCCTATGATAATAGGCTTCGATAGAATTCTCACCATTTACAGGATCCTTCTGGCACAACTCCATCTGGCTAATATCTTTAATAATAATTATTGATAAAATCTGATTCAAAAAACTCAATGCATGTGGTGCAGTTCGTTGAATTGTAATATTCAATGAATATCGTCGACAGGCAACAATGCTGAACCTATCAATTTAGAATAAACTGCTAATGCCACATTCCGCGATACCAGTCTGTCGATGAAATCTTTTTCTTTTGCTATTATTCAAAGAGCATATTCAAAGAGCTGTATTCAAAGAAAATAGATAGAGTAGATACGAATTATTCTAAATTTAGTAAAAGAAACAGTTTTGTAATGATTATATTACCCACCTGATAGGAATGGAGAGTAAATTATTGTTGCATTTGATTTCATCCTCCGGATTTCATTTTTAATAACAGTTACAGGACCAACACGAACGGTTTATGGTTAAATATTTGTTGCCACAGGGGTACGAGAAATGTCAAACACTGCACAATATGCTAATCCTGTTTTCTGAGTCATAAAATATTTATATATTTTCTCATATGAATAGAGAAAAAAAAACTTTTATGGGAAATAATTAATAAATCGATTTTACTCACAGTGTTATCAATTTTTACCATATTGTAAGAAATTGATAAATTTCCAATCGATGAGACATATTTCGAATATTTTCAAGAGCTATTGAAAATTGGAGATCTCAGCTCACTGTGACTAACGTCACATAATCCACCCAACTTGTTTCGATCGATAGCGACTTCGACTTTTCATTCGTCTCGAAATTGATGGATACTTGATGGATATTCCAAATAATTGATAAAAAATAAAACAAAATTCCATAATTCATTATTATCGATTTCACGGAATAAATTTAACATCCATACAATATCATTGAATTAATAAGAATTTTTTAATTCAAAACGTAACAAATATTATATTAAATTTTGATAATTCTTGGTAATTAAATAATATTAAAAAAAAATAAAAAGTAAGTTGTGATACATATGAAATAAAATCAATATATCAATTCAATATCGATTATTTGATCAGTTTTGGCATTCGGAGGAAAAATTAAGATGGGAACATTAGAAAATACAGGTCTACCTAAAACGACCGAAAAAAAAAATCTTGGAAAAATATTCAAGAAATAGAAAGATGCATTTGGAAGCTCTAAAGGTAAATGTACCAGTTTTAATGACTCCACTGGCCACTACAAAAGACCAACATTTCATTGAAACACAAAATTGTATTGGCTCAGCCATTGGAGCACTAAGCTCAGCTATATTTATAATGCTAAATGCTGCCCCTGGTGAAAATATTGATCAAGGAGAATTTTCATAATACCTGTCTCACACTGGACTAATAACTGACAGTTTTTACAAATTGTTAATGATAAGAAAATTTTTCATCACACCATTGATGGATAAAATTTATAAATCAACCTTGTATGATGCAATACCAGATGGCTTTCTGAAAAAAATCTCTCTGACCAGGTTAAAGATGCAAAAATCCTGGAAAAAACAAGTGCAAGCATTAAAGCATCAAATTAATCCGCAAGGAAAACAAATACCCAAAAAAATTCAGGAAACTCGAAGATCTCATCTGCAAATTACTAGCAGGTGGGACCATATCACAAGCCATCACCAAGAAAAGATCATACTCGAACCAGTCGAACTCAAAATCATAGAGCCATCACCATCGAGCGACACATCAACTAAGGCAAATAAATAAGGTAACAGCTAATCGTTCGCAAAATTTCTCAAACAATTGAAAAGATATTACTTATGATAAATACATTATTAATTCTTTACTGAGAAAATTTTCAGATTTTCGGGAAAAAATTTTTTTGGATGAAGAAATATAAAATTAACCGTGAACTACTTTATTTACGAAAATGTCGATATGATCAAGAAGAATGCCATGTGTCAGTAATATGAAACTTTAGTTAATTGAAAAAAAAAAACCTTAAATTATATTTTTGAATATATCAACATGATTTTATATTTCGACAATTATTTAGTATGAAAAAATTTTTAATTGTGATAAAAATATTTTGGTGGAATAGAGAAAAGAAATAAACAATGGAATCTTTATGTCCTTCAATTGGCATCGGTTTTTCTCAATTTGAGAAAAATATGTATTGAACGATTCCACAAAAGTTTTTAAAATATTAAAATATTAAGGATTTTAAAAACAATTTATATGAAATGCAGAAGATTAATATTTTCATATAAATAAGTTTTAATTATTAATATTTAAATTTTAGTTCTGTAAATAATAAGCTTTACTAGTGCTGTCAAAATGTCGATTTACGAAAAAACATTCTTTTATAAAAGCAATTTTGTCTTTTTTCTCCGGAAATTATTATCGGTTGAAATAGATCTGTTTGTTTCAGAAAGACTGCTAAAAAGCTCAAGTAATAAAAATTCACTTTAGTCACAAAAATTAGTAATGCTATACGATTCAATTTATTTTTAAATGAAGAAATAATCTCTCAATCATATTAAACATTGATTGAAGAAAAAAAAAATAAATTCAATGGAGCCAGGGATAAATAACTTTGAAAAATTATGTCGTGTAATCAGAATAATTAAATGCTCAATAGCAAAAATAAAGGTTCTGAAAAAAACACAAAAAAATTCTGCAGAAATAATTATAATCTCGAATGAAGAAAAAATTAGTATATTAAGAAAAGAGAGAATCTTATTCTAAGAAAATAATGTTTGTAATCATTTATTGGAAAGTTCAGAGATGTGAATATGATTATAAATGAAATCATTGTTTTCCCAATTTAAAAAAAAAAAAAAAATTTCATCTTGACGTATAATGTTTCAATCAATTGAAATGTAGAGAGTTTTTAAAATGATAAATATAGAGCCATCTCATTTCTACTTCATTTGTAAATAAATGCATTGAGATTCAAAACTTTTATATTTCATATTTTTTAATAATAAATTGTGCATTAACTTAAAAATTCTCGAGTAGAAAAGAAATTTTCTTCAATGGAGATTTTAATATGTATATTCCATGCAATACTTGATACAATAAATTTTAGAATGAAAATTATCGATCGTTAATATTAATTATCGATACATATATTATATGTATAGCTATGAAAAAATTAAAGAAAAAAACAATTCTGCTGTACCATCAATCGTAAAATAACCAACAAATTTTCTGCATAAACACAAGTATATGCATGGAGGGAAAAATTCAGGGGAAGCGATACGCGTGGGGTATGGCACGACGTATCCGAAGAAATGTGTGTATTTCAACTTAAAAATTTATTTTTTAGTAAGATTTGTTACCTGGCTTTTATTGAGTTGTATATCTTTTTCAATATTCGGTAGAAAAAATCGAGAGTAGGCTTATTGGAAAGAGAGGCATCGGTATATATACTGAAACTATTTTTAGTTTTTTTTCTAACATTAATTAAAGAGATAGAACAGAAATTCAAACTCGTGACGTCACAGACCGCTGACTTAAAATACTTATACGGTAAGGTCTCGTACTAGAGTGAAATTAAGGGGAGACTCTACCGAGTCTCTTGATATCGAGAAAAATTTTATGTGATTAAAATGTAAGAAAAAGAACGTATCAAGGGCACGTATAGAAGCCCTGTGTTTTTCAAGATAACCTAGATATGCGCATGATAAACTAACTCCATTACTTGTTTAAGTATTATTAAAAAAATTATTTATCTGACTGCATCCTTCCGTTTATACCATTCAAAACTGCGTATTATTTTTTCATAATTTATTTTTTTGAATAAACAAGTGCCTAAGAAAAAAAATGCATTTAAGGAAAAGGGAATTAGTTGTACTGTTATGCTTTAAAAAATTATTCATCCAGCTGCATCCTTCTTCTTAGGTATTTAATTCAATTCATCAACCAAGTGAAAGTCTTTTTTTAATTGTGGTAATTTTGAAATGCATTGATAAAAATTAATTGGCTAAGGAGTAGAATGTGAAAGAGAAACATCAAACTACACAATGTGAACTCAACTATGAATTATAAAATCAGACCTAAATTGCTGTTTTATCACTTTTAATTATTACTATATAATCTAGGATGGGCATATTGTGAGTTTTTGAATTGTTTACAATTATCCATGGATAAAAGGTTTGAAACGTTTGAAACAGGATAAAATGGATAAAACTCACGTGATCTGTCATTAGCTGAAATTTTTACAATATAATTATTTTTAGCTACATCTTTTCCTTAGCTACTGCCTTTCCTTAGTCATTAATGTGATTAACAATTAAAGTACAACTGTAATTCATTTTTGGAAAATAAAAATATCAAAGAAAGAGCAGTAGCTAAGGAAAGGATGTAGCTAAGAAATTAATGTTGCCAAATGAATTATGTTTTAAGCAAAATTAATTCCTCAAAACATAATTTTTTTGGCAACCGTAATTCCTTGGCTCCATTTTTTTCTTAGCTACTGCTTTTCCTTGGGATTTTCATTTATTAAATAAAATACATGAGAGACTATTTTTAAAGAATAAAAATGGCTAAGGAAAAAATGTCGCTGAGGAATTAAGGTTGCTAAAAATTATGTTTCGAGAGATTAATGTTGCTTGAAACATAATTTTTTGGCAACCTTAATTTTTGAGCTACATCTTTTTTTCAGCTACTGCACTTTCTTGGCCATTTCCTTTTTTTATTATTTTAGATAAATAAAAATCACAGGGACAAGTCGTAGCTAAGGAAAAACAGTTGCTAAGGCCATTTTTATTTTCATAGAAAAATTTCACATGTATATTATTTATTAAATAAATAAAAGTCCGAAGGAAAAGTAGTAGCTGAAAAAAAGATAAAGCTAAGGAATTAAGGTTGCCAAAAAGTTATGTTTTAATGTTGCTTAAAACATAATTTTTTTAGCAACATCAATTTCTATGTAATATAGGCGTGTAATACACTATACTTGGTTCACGTTAGCTCGTTTCAGGTTAAGTTACGTATTTGATGATCCCTTCAGGTGGACCACGCCCTTTTACTATTTCTGAGACTAAGTTAGAATCAAGTTTTGCTCTCGTTACTCCCACGGTTGTTGGCTTCCGAGATAACCAACATGGCTCCTCCCGGTGATTAGGAGGAGGATGGTGAGAAATCCTCGTTAAAAACCTTGGTCAATAGTTTTCAGGAAATCAGTTACAATAGATTGTAACGTGATGTTGTCACGTCAACCTTAAATTCTATTACTTTTCCCCCACATTTATGTTGTAATAATAATTCTCTCCTCACTCGGCTTGCTGTTCCCACTCTTGCAAAAGAGAGGAGAAAGAATGAGCCGAGGGAGTGGGAAGAGCGACTATATAGAGAGCTCAGCTCAGCTCGGGACAGACAGCGTTAGAAAGCCTGAGAGGTAAAGTTACTCTCAGAGTCAGCGCTGGCCGACCTTACGATGGACTTGTCACTTTGGGTTTTTCAGTTGCAAAGCCGAGAACCTTAATGTGAGTCCATTTAGGTCGTTCAAGGGTTCAATTCCAGTGTTGGTCTCGTCAAGTCAATCCACCAGCTATTAGCTGAGGTTGGCCTGAAAGATTGACATTTGGATGAATTCACCTTTTTATTATTTTATTATATAAAATATCCTGAGTTCTGTCTATTATTTAAATTATTGTAGTCAATTTCAGGTTAGATATTAGTGTTAAATTTACAGTAGATTCGCAGTCTTTACTCGGCCCTATCTACCATCACCAGCACACTGAGCGATTCTTGGGTGTCCTCGTAGGCTTTTTAATCATTCATTTCATTGAGGTTATTCGTATTTTAATTGTTTTTCTTGATTTTGTAAAATAATAAATCCTGGTCGTGTACTTTTAACTGAGCCTTTTGTTGATTTTAGCGTAGAAAATCAACCCCCAATAATGATATTTTAATTGTGTCACATGAAGAAAGGGTGACATTCGGTATTAGCCCGAGCAGGTATGTGCGTTTTCACATGAGTGAAAATGTCATGTTACAAGATATATATTGTAACGAGATTTGACGGATCTCGCGCTCCCAAAAATAATTTGAAGTCTGGTCTGAAGGATAATAATTAGGGATGTGAAAAAATTTTGTGACCGTCACATGACCGTTTTGTGACGCCGTCTGTGACGTGGGCAAAAATCGTGACCATTTTCATAACCCAACTTTTGTAACCAAATTTATGACGACTTATCGACTGACCGTCAGTTTTACATCTAGAATGCCATCTAACAATTTTTTTTTTTTTTATTAAAAAATAATAATAAAAAATTATTTATTAAATTAATTTATCAAATTCAGATTCAATTGTTAAATTTAATATTTTATGTTAAATGTTTAACATTTATTATTGGTTTTCTTTTTTTATATTAAATATAAATTTCTTTAATTAAACAATAAGTGAAATATCAATTGAATAAGTTTATAATTAATATAATAAAAAAAACAATATTTAATGTTTAACATTCAACATAAAATATTAAATTTAACAATTAAATTATTAAATAACATTCAAGAATTCAATATCAATTTTATGATAAAATTTCCGGCGGTAAGCCGCACAAACTTTTTTCATTTTCTTTATTTTATTCTATATTAAATATTCAGGATACTTTTGATACCCCTAGTTCCATCTTACAGAACGTAAATATTAGACTACTATTTTTCTTCAATTAGAAATCTACTATTTTTAATTTTTAAAGTGTTTATTTCTAAAAAAACGATTCTTTATTTATTCGAAGACCTCTGAGCATTCATTAAAAAAAAAAAATTCGGCATATAAGATATATTGTCTAAAGCTTTTTAATACAGCTTTCTAAATAATCATCTTGAATTCAAATAGATTGATCATTTTGAAAGTTATGATTTTTTGAAACAATTAAAAGAAAACAGCATTCATTCGGTTATAAAAAAATTGCACAAATAACACTGTTTTCTTTCAAGTGTTTCAAAAAATCATAACTTTCAAAATAATCAATATATTTGGATTCAAGATGATTATTTAGAAAGCTGTATTGAGAAGCTTTAGACAATATATCTTATATGCCGAATTTTTGTTTTTTAATGAATGCTCTGCTATTGAGCTGGTAAAGTAGAATTGAGACCGATACTGTAGAAAATAAATAGGATTCGATATCAACATAACTAGACCGTGCCTGACGAATCGGGAGCGATGGCCAATATCAAAACTATATACATTTTAGTAATGTCACCCGAGTGACGTTTTAAAACCAATGTGGCGGGTCCAACTGCCCAAACTGCAATTTCAGTTCCAAAGATGGCGACGACTGATCTAGGAAATTCTCATCTAGGAACATTAAGGTGTCCGCGCAAAGAGACTCTTGTCGCAAGAGATATATTTTAGTTGTAAACTAGACTACACTTGTAGTCTAACGTTTTATGTAATTCGAATCTCTTTATTCTATTACTCTTGATTTTCTGATAATAAAGGAACTAAGGTCACTGTCCGGGTTTCGGGACACGTCCATGTTACGGGACGGTACGTCTATTTATTATATTTATTAATTATTGTTGATATATACGATAAAAAAAAAAATTCTATTACAAAGAAAAACCTTTATTTTTGGCGAAAAAAAAAGGATTAATGTTTAACTCTAGTATTAATCACTTAAAAAAAATAAAATATCGTGTAAAAACTTTTCCACCACTTTTCGGTAGTGTCGTAGTTTGTCGTAGTCCTGAACGTTGAGAATATATGTTATTTTGTTTGTTGAGATATGATGTTATGTAAGTATAAAAAAAAATACATTTGAGACATAATCTATTCGAAATTTAATTTTCTTTCATTTTTTAATAAATAATTTTTTTTTTATTAATTATTTATTTAATAATACTGGAATCCGTAATTGGGTCTCGAAAATCAATGCTTGGCCCGATCACGGATTTTCTATCTTCACCATGTTTAACCTAAAATTGTTGAATTTATTTATTTAATTTTTTTTTTACTTTTTCGAATAAAAATTAAATATTTAAAATGAGAATTAAAAATAAAAAACGTGATTACACAAATAAAACAATAACAATTGCATTAAAAAAAATACATAATAAACTTAAAAAAAAAGAACAAAAAAAAAAAACATAATGAGCGTTCATAGATGACTATTTCAGAGCCTTCTTATTTTATTTATATTATTAAAATTTATATTTAAATAAAGGAAAATGATCACTAAAACATTTAAACACTTTATAAGTATTTATTTACAATTATTTTTCCCTGTACGACCAATTTATTTATAAGCGTCCCGTAACTCGTACTTACACGGTCCGAAACTCCGGCACCAGATTTTCAAATGTCCCGTAACTCGGCCATTGGGCAAAAATCATTATAAAATCATAAACAAATGATTATAAATAAACAATTATGTTTATTTACTACTTATATTTTTTTTTAATAACTTCAAAGACTATTTTGATGAAAAAAAAAAAAAATATATAGAAATGTATTTTTTTGGTAGTTTTATAAGCCGTTTTAAACAAAAATTTTCCTTAAGCGTCCCGAAACCCGGACAGTGACCTTACCTCATTATTATTCCTAAAATAATATATAGTCTAGAGTTGATTATTTACCTAGTAATAATCCCAACCCTATAAACTATAATTAGTGACCCCTGCAAAAATATTTTTTATGCAATTTAATAAAAAATAAAAGAACACATTTCCGCACACTTGTGTTTACCAGTGTACCAGTGTTTACATTTCGACACAAAGGAATGAGTCACAACGTGTTACGACGCAATTTACATATGTAAACAAACAAGTGCGCATTGAAAAAAAAAAATTTTTTTTAAATAAAATTTCACTGCAAAACAATTAGACAATTCAAGTGAAAGTGAATAAAAAAATTAATAAAATGTCTGATTTAAAAAAATTGATCCAACAACGAGGTGTTGTAAAACGGCAATTTACATCAATGTTTAAGTTTTTCCAAGAAGAAGGGCGTTCGAGTACCCAGGCTGAGGCAAAATTGATATCTCTCGACCAATTGTATAAACAATGATGATCAAGATGATCTCGATAAAGCCACCTTGCAAGATGATAAACAAAGAACATTAATTGATGAGCAATATAATCAAATCAGCTCTGCAATAAAACAAATTCTAGAAAAAGGAAAGCTGAATGATGATGAACGTTTTACTTCAAAAAGTAATAGCACGACTACGTTTAATCAACGAGCAACAAGGTTGGACACCTAATCCAAGATCACAACGTATAGTTCTTCCCAAGTTTGATAAACTGCAACCCCAACTTTGGTGGACACAAGTTGAAATGGCACTACGACTTGGTGGCATTACAAACGACGAAGATAAATTTTCACAAGTCTGAGTGAATCTTGAGAGTGATGTATTGATGTTAGTTGGTGATTTAGCTAACAATCTACCAACAATGTATAAATTCAACACACTCAAAGATCGCATTTTACAAAGCTTTGCTCAAACAACAGAAGCACGACTCAGACGCATGTTTCGAGGCGATGAATCTGTTGGTAAAAAGCCAACTGGAATACTTGCACACATAAAAAATTCAGCATCTGGTGAGTGCAATGCAACTGTACTAAGAACAATATTTTTAGAAAAACTCCCAGAGCAAATGCGTGTGTTGTTAGCCATGTGTGAGCATGAAGATCTGGTCAAAGTAGCTGAGTTGGCAGACAAAATATACGAGATGTCTAATACTTCTTCATGTGCCATTGCCAGTTCTCAAGAACAAGCATCTGTTCAAGCTATCGCCAATCATGTATCGCCAATATCAGAGGTCTTTAAACTAATCAAGACTCTCTCTAATAAAGTTGACAAATTACAGAGAGAATACAGATCTAGATCCAGGTCAAGATCCGAATCACGTGGACGCTCAAACAGTCCAAGCAATAATCTGTGCTTTTATCACAGAAGATTTGGTGACAATGCAAGAAAATGCTTAGAAACATGTTCTCAAAATTCTGCATGGCAATCTATGAAATCCGAAAACTAATGGAGCTGTCGTCATTAAAAACAAATGACGAAAGCAACCAAATCAGCAACAATAACAACAACAACTGCAGCAACGACAGCATAAATATAAATAGCATCAGCAATAGTAAAGAAACTCGTCTTCATGTCATGGACAAAAGAACACAAATTCGTTTCCTAATTGATTCGGGATCAGTGGTCTCAGTTATTCCACGTTCTACAATCAAGTGCAACAACATTGCTGGTGACTTTACACTGTTTGCTGCAAATCAAACTGTTATCCAAACATATGGTGATCACATAATTAATGTGGACTTTGGACTACGTCGACCATTCATGTGGTCATTCACCGTTGCTGACATCAAAACACCTATTATTGGTGGAGATTTTTTAACTCATTATAATTTACTCATTGACTTAAAAAAGCAAAAGCTCATCGATGCTGAAACACAATTCTCAGCACATGGTGTAGCTAAAAAAACAACAGAATTTGGTATCACTACTATCAGCTCTTAAAACAACGCAATTGTCGATATCAATAATCTTCTTAAAGAATATATTGATATCACAATCTCACCTGTAAAACAAGAAGCATCTGTCAACTCGTCAGTAGCTCATCATATAGAAACTACTGGTCAACCAGTGTCAGATCGTCCTCGTCGTATCTCTGGTGAAAAATTGGCTGCAGCAATAGCTTAATTCAAGATACTTGTGGAACAAGGTATTTGTCGTCCATCCAGAAGCCCTTATTCGAGTCCAATTCACATGTTAATTAAGAAATCTGGAGGATGGCATCCTTGTGGTGATTATTGCAGACTGAATGCACAAACAGTACCTGACCGATATCCAATTCCACATATACATGACTTTGCAGAGCATCTAAACAATAAAAAAGTATCTACAACAATTGATTTAGTTCGTGCATATCATCAAATTCCAATGGCTGAAGAGGATATACAAAAAACTGCTGTCAGTACACCAATAGGTTTACTCGAATACGTCTACATGCCGTTTGGACTTCGTAATGCAAGTCAAACATTTCAACGACATATGGGATCCATTCTTAGAGATCTTGACTTTGCTCACTGTTATATTGATGACCTCTTAATTGCATCAGAAACACCAGAGAAACATCTAGAGCATCTGCAAATAGTCTTCTCACGTTTGAAACAATACAACTTAACTATTAACGTCAACAAGTGTCAATTTGCTCAAACAGAAGTACTATTCCTGGGATATAAGGTAAATAAAAATGGCTGTCAACCTCCAGAAGATCGGGTGTCAGCTATCAATGAATACAAGTTACCAGAGACCATTTGTGAACTTCGCAAATTCTTGGGACTGAGAAATTATTATCGTCGTTGTATTCCACATGCAGCACAACTTCAAGCACCTCTTAATGACTTTTTAACAAACTCCAAAAAAAATGACAAAAGAAAAGTACCTTGGACAGATAAAACAATAAAAGCATTTCACGACTACAAGAGAAGTTTATCAGAAGCAACAATATTAACTCACCCCAGTATGAATGCACCACTTGCTTTAATAACGGGCGCATCTGGCGTAGCTATTGGAGCAACACTTGAACAACAAAAAAATAGCATTTGGGAACCACTCGGATTTTTCTCTCGAAAACTGTCTAAGACTGAGAAAAATTACAGTGTGTATGACCGAGAATTGTTGGCAATCTATGAAGCTATCAAGCACTTCAGGCATATACTGGAATCTCGACAATTCATAGTGAAAACTGATCACAAAGCATTAATTCATGCTTTTAAACAAAAGCCTGAAAAAGCATCACCAAGACAATTGAGACATCTTGATTACATTGCTTAATTTACAACTGAAATTATGCACGTAGCTGATGATGAAAAAATTTGGTGGAGATGCATTATCTCGTCATAATGAGATATCTATGCCTACAACTTGCAATCTTAAAGAAATACAAATAGCTCAAAAAGAAGACTGATCTAGGAAATTCTCATCTAGGAACATTAAGGCGTCCGCGCAAAGAGACTCTTGTCGCAAGAGATATATTTTAGTTGTAAACTAGACTACACTTGTAGCCTAACGTTTTATGTACATAATTCGAATCTCTTTATTCTATTACTTTTGATATTCTGATAATAAAGGAACTACCTCATTATTATTCCTAAAATAATATATAGTCTAGAGTTGATTATTTACCTAGTAATAATCCCAACCCTATAAACTATACCAATATGGTAGAGTAGTCGCAGAGGTTTCATATTAGGCTTAAAATAATCGTTTTTCAAAATTCTATAACTTTTTCAAATGAATTTTTATCGTACGAATAGTATTTTTCGTGCAAAAAAAAAAATAGCCAAATAGATATCGCTTTTCTTTATCAAGGTCGATAGGATTTCTAGAGCCGCTTCTTTTGAGCCAAATCCGAAGTCTTTACGACAATTAGTTTAGAAGTTATGAACGTTTTTTTTTTTGGGGGGATAAATCCAATACTGCGGCTAAGCTTTTCGGCTCCTAGCCTCCGTAATAAAAAAATGAACACAGTAAAAGTACAAGTAGTTTTTTTTAAGAAATACATGATAATCGTCAAAGTCAAAAATGTTTAATAAATTATCATACAAGTTCAGGTTAAGAAGGAAATAATGATGATAATAATTTTGAAACAACAACAACTAAAATTGATTGAAAATATTGGCAATAAAATAAATTGTAAAACCACAATAACAACAACAACAATATCAACATCATCATCTTTGTAAGTCAGTCTGTATCGCACTACCTATCCAAATATACCACGATAATTTCACAACGGTTGTAAGGCTTTATGTTTGATACAAGGCTATCAAAGGACGTGGAAGATAGGTTGTAAATTGAAATAATAGAAATAACACAAATAAATAACACACTGTGGCTTAAATTCTAATAGTCATGGACAGACACTAGTATTTCATATTGTAAGTATAAAGAAATATCGTTGTACGCGAATCAATATAAATTAGAGATGTAACGTAAACGAGTGTTGAAGAGCAACTGATCTCTCATTTTGTTAAAAATTGTCAAGTCCAAAAAATGGGTGTGTACTTAGTTAAAAAATTAGTTTTAATTGGTCAAAAATTAGTTCAAGAGAGGATAAAAAACTATGTGTAGGTAGAGGGATTTTAGACGTAAAATTAGGCCTTGTGCGGTCCAAAAGACGGTATAAAAGTACTATGTGTAAACAAAAAATATAGATTTCACGACCGGAAAGTCCAAGACGTTTTTATGAATTTATTTTATTTTAAATAGTTATAAATTTACTTTTTTACTGTCGATTTTACGATCATTCTCCGTATTAGAAAAACGTTAGTGCATTTGTTAGACAGATGTGATTTTCTATATTTCTCATAATATAATATATATGAAATAAGGATAATATATTTGAAATATGTTATCATGTTACCAAAGAAGAAGAACTTGAATTTATAGTTTTATTTGTTACGTAATTTTTACTTGAAAAGTCTATGCATTCATTGACCATGCGTGAGAATATTCGAGATTGTTAAAAGGAGACAATTAAAAAGAATGCATATTAAATAATCGTTATTTAAAGTATTTTAGAAAAAATATAAAATTAAATTGTTAGTCTCATGTTATTTGTACCACTAAGCAAGGATCTAGTATCTCAAAAATAACAAAAAAAAATTATTTACTTATTTAAAAATGCTAATTAACAATTGAATATCTGCTTTAATTATTGAGGTACAAATTCTGCTCTCCCTGGTGGAAATATTACTCCGGCATTTCTCTGTTTTTGGCCTATTTCCGGAGAAATTACTCCGGCATGAGGTTATGGTGCAGAAATTATTCCGGCAAATAAGTCGTGGCAGATTAGTTTTTCCAAAATCAATCTCATGCAGGAGTAATTTCTCCGGAAATGGGCCAAAAACGGAGTAATGCCGAAGAAAGGCGGAGTAATGGCGAATAAATATTTCTATCGAGGCTTGACGGTACAAGTTAGCTCACGTTCTGCTCTTTAAAATAAAAAAGAAATTATTTCAAAATATTGAATTTTGGAGGCACCATGCAATTGTTGATTAAAAATTTTCATTAACGATTGCATGGTGCCTAAAAAATATTTATAATTTATTTTTCATTTTGAAGAGTAGAACGTGAGCTAGAATGGAATGTTTACCTCAATAATTAAAGCAGATATTAAATTGTTAATGAACGTTTTTTTGCATGGCGCATGGCGCCTTTAAAAATCAATATTTTTAAATAATTTTTACTCTATTTTAAAGAGTAGAACGTGGGCTAATTTTGTACCCTCAATAATAGAAGCAAAGCATTGTAAATTGAAATTTGGGAGTAACTAGTTTTTTTTATCATTTTTATTGAGGTACTAATGAGCTTAACGTCTGCTCTTTAAAACAAAAAAAAAATTATTTGAAAATATTGATTTTGAAGGCACCATGCAATTGTTGATTAAAAATTTTCATTAACGATTGCATGGTGCCTCAAAAATATTTATAATTTATTTTCCATTTTGAAGAGTAGAACGTGAGCTAGAATGAAATGTTTACCTCAATTATTAAAGCAGACATTCAATTGTTAATTAACGCTTTGGAGTAAATAATTTTTCTTTTTGTTGTTATTTTTGAGGTACGAATTCCGGGCTTTAGTACAAATTATTCTGCGTCTGTAGCAATTTTTTTTTCCCCTGGGTCATCTAGAAAAAAAATCGGTTTTAACCCTTTCTCCACTCTTTAATTTTAAGGTACAAATGAAAACAATTGCGGTGTAAAATGGTACAAATTAAGACGCTACTAATGAGTATATTCTTGATAATTTTTCTAGGACTTATGCAGGCCAGGTTAACGCACCTGTACAATTCTTCTACATATTTTCAATTAACCGTGAATGATGAAATAATAACGATATTAATTATATATAAGAAATAACAAATCTTCTTGCATATAAATAAATCGAAAATTGAAACATGTATATGGGGCATTCCAAGTCAAATCACCGAGTCATCGGCCTGACCCCTACCGATTCACTTGGAAATTTTTTTCTAGGTGTATTTTGGACCAAAAAACGACCTTATTTTTTTTCAATTTTTTTCCACCATTTTTACACCATAAAATAATTTTTTTTTTCCTACTATCGAGTATTTCTCAAATTAGACCAGGTTTAAAATTCTGAAATTTTTCCCATATCATCTCGAGGTAAAAACAAGTCACCCATAAAAATTTGGGAATGGGCCGAGAATAATTACTAATTTTTTTATAACTGATTAAAAAAAATTTTTTTTACCAATTTTAAAATAATCTAATTTTAGAATAATCTAATAAAGGTTTCTTGTAGAGAAATCAAAAATAAAAATAAATGATATCTGGGCAAATTTTGGTTCTTTCCATATTTCGAGGGTAAAAGCTTCAAAAATTGAATTTTAAGCATCGCAGTTTTTCTATCTTTCCATCCTTAAATATAGGGAAAAACAAAATTCATCAAGATATGATTTATTTTTATTTTATTCTCTACAAGCTCATTATATTTTTCTATTTTTAAAATTCTTAAAAAAATTTTTTTTTAATCAGTTATAAAAAAATTAGTAATTATTCTCGGCCCATTCCCAAATGTTTATGGGTGACTTGTTTTTACCTCGAGATGATATGTGAAAAATTTCAGAATTTTAAACCTGGTCTAATTTGAGAAATACTCGATAGTAGGAAAAAAAAAATTATTTTATGGTGTAAAAATGGTGGAAAAAAATTAAAAAAAAATAAGGTCGTTTTTTGGTCCAAAATACACCTAGAAAAAAATTTCCAAGTGAATCGGTAGGGGTCAGGCCGATGATTCGGTGATTTAACTTGGAATGCCCCATATATATTAGACCGTTTCAAAAAAAAAAAAATTTTTTTTTTTCTCTCTCACCCCCTAAAATCTCAGTATTCAACAAGACAAACAATCTACTGTTTTCGATTTTTTTTTTTTTTTTTCTTAATGTCGCTCATCGACTTTGAGTATTTTCCATTTAAAATACATTTAAAATACGTTTACAACGTTTTCTAGCCGCGAAACAGTCAATTGAAAATTTTTCTTTCAATATGTTTTTTAAAGCTTTTTTTTACGCTTTCGAATGGTCGTATGTCCAAGTCTCTAGCTTGAAAATTGATGAAGTTATGAACAAAAGTATAAAATGAACACTCTGCTTACATGTATTTTAAATGGAAAATATACAAAGTCAATGAGCGACATTAAAAAAAAAGAAGGATGTTGTCTTGTTGAATACTAAGATTTTAGGGGTGAGAAAAAAAAACAAGCTGATCTTAATATATATACTTAATATATGTAGCTAAGGGAGAAATAGAAAAGAAAAAAGAACAAGCCCACACACGGACAAGAAAATAATCGTTAACCATGCATACATGCATATCCGTATGTACGACATGAAACGTGAGTGGGGGCAACGAGGATATTCAGCTCAGAAATTTATTTTTTAATAAGTTTTTGTTTTCGGCTTTTATTGATGTTGATATATTTTTCATTAGTTATTGGTAAAAATCGAAAGTAGGCTTATTAGAAAGAAGGCCATCGATATATATGATAAAACTATTTTTATTTTTTTTTTTCGGCCAATAGTTAGCGTAGAAATTAATAAATTAGAAATTATGACGTCACAGAGCACAAACTTTAAATACTTATACCCGGTAAGAGAGATTGCGTTCTATCTATTTTTTTCGTTCTAAAATTGAGGCGAGACCCTACCGGGTCTCCTGATAAAGCTTGTCAAGGAGAAAAAAATGTTTCGATAAAAATTCAGATAATAATTTATAAATTTTTATATATACAGAGTTCCCATTTTAATTTATCAATGCATTCATTTTGAAAAATATAGCTTAAATTGAAAAATGTTTCAAGTAAAAGTTGTGGGGTTTGGAGGGGGACATGGAAAAAAAAAAAAAAATTCAAAAAATCCAAAATGGCGGAGTTTCCGGTATGAACATAGTTTTTTTGAATAGAAACTACAATTTGTTTTTGCACCGTTACGTTTTTTACATCAAAACTAACACTTTTTATTTGAAAAATTTTTCGATAAAATCACTTCTTTTTCGGCCCAATTTTATCTGTTTATGGATTTTCCTGAAAAAATATGGCTCTAATCAAAAAATAATATTTAGAAAAAATGTAGCGCTCAAGAAGACAAACCCGGAAAAAATTTTCAAAAAAGTCCAAAATGGCGGAGTTTAAAGTATGAACATCTTTTTTTTAAGGTTAGGTGTAATTGTTTTTGACCAAAAAATTGTTCGCATCAAGTCTAACTTTTTCTAGATAAAATTTTTTGGCTAAGTCCATTTTTTGTATTCATGCTTCTCACTCCGCCATTTTGAATTTTTTTTTTTTTTCGTGTTTGTCTTTCTAAACCCTACAACTTTTCTGAATATTATTTTGAAATCAAAGTCATTTTTTTTTTTAAGAAAATCCATCAACAGATAAAATTGGGCCGAAAAAAAAGTGATTTTATCGAAAAATTTTTCAAATAAAAAGTATTAGTTTTGATGTAAGAAACATTTTGGTGCGAAAAAAAAATACAGTATCCATTTAAAAAAACTATGTTTATACCGGAAACTTCGCCATTTTGGATTTTTCGAATTTTTTTTTTTTTTTTTTCTATTTCCCCTTTTAAACCCTACAACTTTTACTTGAAACATTTTTTAATTCAAGCTATATTTTTCAGAATAAATCCATTGATAAATTAAAATAGGACACTCTGTATCAGGAGACCCGGTAGGGTCTCGCCTCAATTTTAGAACGAAAAAAATATATAGAACGAACGCAAACTCTCTTACCGGGTAAGATGTTTCAATTTTCGATTTATTTATATGCAAGAAGATTTGTTATTTCTTATATATAATTAATATCATTATTATTTCATCATTCACGGTTAAATGAAAATATGTAGAAGAATTGTACAGGTGCGTGAACCTGGCCTGCATGAGTCCTAGAAAAATTATCTAGAATATACTCATTAGTAGCGTCTTAATTTGTACCATTTTACACCGCAATTGTTTTCATTTGTACCTTAAAATTAAAGAGTGGAGAAAGTGTTAAAACCGATTTTTTTTCTAGATGACTCAGGGGAAAAAAAAATTGCTACAGATGCAGAATAATTTGTACTAAAACCCGGAATTTGTACCTCAGAAATAACAACAACAAAAAAAAATTATTTACTCCAAAACTTTAATTAACAATTGAATATCTGCTTCAATTATTGAGGTAAACATGTCATTCTAGCTCACGTTCTACTCTTCAAAATAAAAAATAAATTATTTAAAAATATTTTTGAGGCACCATGCAATCGTTAATGAAAATTTTTAATCAACAATTGCATGGTGCCTTTAAAAATCAATATTTTCAAATAATTTATTTTTGTTTTAAAGAGCAGACGTTAAGCTAATTTGTACCTCAATAATAATAATAAAAAAACAAGTTACTCCTAAATTTCAATTTACAATTCTTTGTTATTATTATTGAGGGTACAAAATTAGCCAACGTTCTGCTCTTCAAAATGAAGTAAAAATTATTCAAAAATATTGATTTTGAAAGGCACCATGCAATTGTTAATGAAAATTTCAATTAACAATTGCATGGTGCCTCCGAAATTCAATATTTTAAAATATTTTTTTTTTATTTTAAAGAGCAGAACGTGAGCTAACTTGTACCGTCAAGCCTCGATAGAAATATTTCTCCGCCATTACTCCGGCTTACTTCGGCATTACTCCGTTTTTGGCCTATTTCCAGATAAATTACTCCGGCATGAGATTAATGTCGGAAAAATTAATCTGCCACGACATTTTTGCCGGAATAATTTCTCCGCCATCAACCTCATGCCGGAGTAATTTCTCCGGAAATATTTCCACCAGGGAGAGCAGAATTTGTACCTCAATAATTAAAGCAGATATTCAATTTTTAATTAACATTTTTAAATAAGTAAATAATTTTTTTTTGCAGAGATTCTAATTCCTTGCTTAATGGTACAAATTAGTACAAATTATTACAAAGTAGTACAAATTAAGACGCTTCGAATGAGTATTCTAGATAACTTTTTTAGGACCTATGCAGGCCAGGTTCACGCACCTGAATTGTACGAATATAATTGTTTATATTCTCTCTCACGAATTTTCATAAATTATTATTAGTTAAACAAAATGAGTGAAATACAAACAAAACATAAATTTACAATTGATATCCTTGGAAGCCTCAATTTTAGATGAGCTGTTTATTTTTCTATCATACAGCTTTAATAATCAAAAGAAGTGAAATATAAAAAAAAATAGGAAAATTTCAAAGTATAAAGTTGAATAATTTCCTGGATAAAAAAAAAAAAAAAAAATTAGGCGCTTTTTCACGATAACGCTTGCGATACATGTTAATAATATTATAACAAAAAATTCAAAAAAATTAGACTTGATTTCAGCCGAAAATCAACCAAAAACAGCTCATCTTATCAAAATCGCAGGGGGTCAGGCAGATGACCCCGTGATTTGACTAAGAATGCCCCATATATATATATTTTCTGCAAATATAATACTGGCAGTCGATAAAACTCTTCGAGTAAAAAAAGAAAGTCAAAATAAAAATTTCGATATATTAATTTTTTCTTTTTTTTTAAACCGCTAGATTTAACTAAGCCATTAGATTTTTTACTTACCCGCTAGACTTTTTACTTAGTCTCCGTTATAGCCAAATTTATTTTTATCAGCTTAAATTTCCCCTCAGCTACATCTTTTCCGTAGCTAAATTTTTTCTTTAGCTAGATTTTTTCCTCAGCTACATTTTTCACTTAGCCGTTTGATATTTTTCTTAGTCCTAATTATAGCCAAACACACAATATCTTTATAATTTTACCAGCTTAATTATTTCCTCAGCTAATCTTTTCCATAGCTAAACAAACAATACCTACATATTTTTACCAGCCGTTCGGAATATATTAAAAAATTTTATTTGAACTTTTTTTTCTACTTCATGTGTTTCATCAATCGTTATTATAAAATTAGGAACAAAAAATCGATATATCAAAATTCTAAAATCATTGATTATAAAAAATTACTGAACAACAATAATTGTATGAAAATGTAAAAAAATGAAATAAAAACAAACAATATTTTTATAAATAAATGAAAAAAATTTGTTTAAATGTGTACTTATTATTATTTTGTTCAATTACAACAACACGCCAAAGATGTTTACACATAATAAACCCACAAGTCTAGATGGCTCACAAAATTTTTTTTTTTTGGATTTATTTTTTTAGTATAATTGATTCATTTTTAACATTGATAAATCAATAAAAGATGATTAATTGATATAGCAATTTCATTCTTACTCTCAATATATGTATATATATATGGGGCATTCCAAGTGAAATGTTGGAGCATTTTCCCTCGACCACTCGGATGTTTTTAAAATATTATTTTTTTTCCCCACTCCTTAGTAATGAGAACACCCTTCTTTCGCAGGATTCAACCTATCTGAAAACATTCAAAATTTAGAAAATTTCATAAATTCAAAATTTTTATATTTTTCTAAATTTGAAAGAAAAACTAAAAATAAAAGATGCCTTTTTAATTTTTGTGATTTTCTATTCCTAACCCTTAAAATTAAAAAAAAAACTCCATTCTAGCCAAAAAACGTTGGATTTTAAGGGTTAAAAATGGAAAATCGAAAAAAATACAATGACATCTTTTATTTTTATTTTTTTTTTTTTTAATTTAGAAAAATACAAAAATTTTGAAATTTTTGAAATTTTCTAAATTCAAAAAAAAATATACAGAATCGTGATCCCACTTTTATCTTACGAAAATTACGTTGACTCTAATGTCAGAAATCTTTCGGAAGCAAAATTTTTTATTTCAAAAAGGTATGTTTTGAGATTGGTCGAATCCTGCGGAAAAAGGGTGTTATCAGTACTAAGGAGTTGGGGGAAAATTTCGAAAAAAATTCCTACTCTATTTTTCGTCAAGTTGGGTCAAAGTTTGAGAAAAATCGATTTCAATCTTTTATTTAACAAATAATGGTGGAAAAATTGTTGAAACAATTTTTCAAAGTTTTTTTTTGTAAACTATGAATAGCATTCAAACTTTTTTGTCTCTATAAATTTTTAGTGATGTCAATAGTTTTTGAGTAAAAAGCATGCAAAAGCTGGTACATTTCTTAAAAAATCCTTAAAAATCAAAACTAAAAAAAATCACAAGTCAAAACTTTTTGCAAAAAGAAAAAAAAAAAAAAAAAAAAAAAAAAAAAAAATATTCAATATTTCTTGCTCAAGAACAATAAAAAAAATATTTCAAGTGAATTCAATTTTTGGACTTAAAATTCACGTGGATCTAGCCATATATATATATTCTCATTTTCAAATCGTAATATTTATATCTCGATTTATATTTATTTTTTTTCAACTATTTTATTTTTTTTTATAATTGATATACTTCCTATTTATTTCCTTTTTTTTATAAATCAATCAATAAAATATAATTAATTTATAAAGCTCTCACCTTAAACCACATTAAAAATATAATAGATGTATTTGTACTTATAATTATAAATATTCCTTTCTTTCTGCATAGATATTTTTTTCTGGATTTTCGGTTTTTTACATCTTTATCTTGATTTTTTTTTTCATTTTTTTTTTCTTTGTAGAATTAGATAATTTTTAATTCATTTTTAAACATACATATTTTTTTTTTTTTATACACCTCATTCGTGTACAGAAAAATACATGTTGTTGCCATGTTGTTGCAAAAAAAAGAAATGGTGATATCCTTATACCAGAAAAATATCATAATTACTCAGCTGATTTTAAAAATCCACGAAACACTAAATTTTTCGATGCTTTGTATCGTGGTACAGTCTATTCATTCGCACTATTGCATTTTGTATAATCCTGAAATTGCCATGTGAGTTGTTGAATTTTTTTTTATTTGAATGAATAAATTAATAGTTACAAAATCACTCAATTAAAATTTTGAATTTTTGTTTTCTAGGTATTTATAAATGGCTCCCAATGAGGCATTTAAAAGGGTTCCATCAAAAATGAGAACCTGGTGAGCGAATATGATTCTACTCAAAGTCGAGAGCTATCAACAATACTACACGATGGTTTACAGTAGACCTCGTAGCAATCTTCGTACTCACGATGGTAGTCCTATTTTATCAACTCTTGTTCAGAGAAAAAATGGTCAGCGAGCACTAAGTTTTTCTAATGCAGTCGTCAATCAACTTGTCGATATTGGCAAACTAATCATCACATTCAGCTTTTCAATCAAACTAAACGTTGGCAACACATGCGCAATTCAAATGTTCACAGTTCATGGAAAAAAGAGCGTTTTGTCAATTGTTGTTTTTAAATTATTTTTTTTTCATTCAATTAATGATTTTTTTTTTTTTATTTTTATTGACTTTCAATTCTGCCATGTAGTTTTTAAATAAGTTTTCGTCTAAATTGTTAATAGAAGTCATTGTGCACAAAAAGGATGACGTTTTTTTTCGAATACCAATAGAACAAATGAAAACTCATTATGACTGGCGTTTCAAAGCATTGATAACAAATGTTTCGCCCAATGTCAATATTTTATCACAATTCGTGGTTTTTTCGCAAACAATCATCCATCATGTTCAATTCAATTTTAACATTGACCTCAATCGTCGTGAACATTGGTCTATCGTACAAAAAATAATATTATGTCATAGTTGAAACGTAGACCAATCCCAAGTACATTCACATGGATAAAACAATGTATTACGATTATTTCATGGTTTCCATTGAACTATATTGGTGATGGCTAAAATGTAACATAGTCCTACTACAATAAGTTTTATTTATTTTTATAACACTAGTATGACAACAACACAACATGTCATAAATCAATTAGATTCACCAGAACATTGCGCTTCACTTTTGTTTTTGAAAAGTATTTTAAAATTTTATCAACATGTACTGGTGACATACAAAGATTGTTGCAAAGTCAACAACAAGTTAAAAAATCAATCGTGGTCTCATCATGTATCAATAAAAGAGAATTAGATCGTCTTGGAATCCTTTCGGAACCTAGTAACGTAAATCCAGCTTGCAATTTAAGCATTGCGATTATTATTTCAACCTTGTTCGTCTTCAACATGAATATGTGAATGGAGCATTTGGATCAAGAAGCGCTTGGAGAAGTTGATCTACCGGTTATTCTTAAAAAATGACTTGAGTGACGACGACAACATTAACATTAACATTAACAATTAACATTAACATTAACATTAACATTAACATTAACAATTAACATTAACATTAACATTAACATTAACATTAACATTAACATTAACATTAACATTAACATTAACATTAACATTAACATTAACATTAACAATTAACATTAACATTAACATTAACATTAACATTAACATTAACATTAACATTAACATTAACATTAACATTAACATTAACATTAACATTAACATTAACATTAACATTAACATTAACATTAACATTAACATTAACATTAACATTAACATTAACATTAACATTAACATTAACATTAACATTAACATTAACATTAACATTAACATTAACATTACAATTAACATTAACATTAACATTAACATTAACATTAACATTAACATTAACATTAACATTAACATTAACATTAACATTAACATTAACATTAACATTAACATTAACATTAACATTAACATTAACATTAACATTAACATTAACATTAACATTAACATTAACACTAACATTAACATTAACATTAACATTAACATTAACATTAACATTAACATTAACATTAACATTAACATTAACATTAACATTAACATTAACACTAACATTAACATTAACATTAACATTAACATTAACATTAACATTAACATTAACATTAACATTAACATTAACATTAACATTCGATATTTGAAACTAAGCCCTGTGGAAAAATGGGAATAATAAATCTAATAATTGAAAATAAATATGACAATTGTTTTTGGGCAAAAAAATTGAACAAAATGAGCATCTTAAAAGCCAATTCCATTCAAGACTTCACATTTTACACAGATATACTAATACTACTCCATAGTTTTTGTCGCTTTGAATGGTGTTCACAAAAATAAAAAAGACGCATACATAAAAATGCACACATATGTTTATCGCTGCCAAAATTGAAAAAAGGTGAACAAGCTGACAAATAAACAACAGTTCAAAAATGAAAAACAAATATCATAATTAGAATTAAAAAAACATGTATATTTATAACTGAAAGATTCACTGTAAAAAAATAGAACGCAGAAGTCAGACTCATATGAATGTAGTTTATTTTGAAGAGTATGGATATAAAATTTCGATCACCAGAAACAAGAGATTTGTTCAATCAACACTGTCAAAAATATATCGTATGGATTTATTTATGGAATATAATGCATAATTCATTTTTGCGCCAGGTTTTATAGGTGTATAGAAAATACAAGACAATCTTGTAGTGCACGGGGACTAATTGAAAATCATAATTGTTTAATCGTCACCACATTGCCATCCACGAGATACAGAAAACCAGATTCGTCATTTGTTTAAAAATGCATTATGTACCGAAGTATTCACGACTGAAGAACATCTGAATATTATGTATCGACGTATTACTCTAAGGCAGGTGAGCTTAATGAGTATGTACAAACTTCAAGTGTAATAAGTTTTTTATTTATCGAAAGATAGATAAATCGATAGCATCAGTCAGTTCATCCGGTGACTTCTTGAACACTTTATCAATACAACTTAATTATAAAGCACAATGATTGGTTAAAATATCGTCAATATTCTCTAGGCATTATAGTAATAGAAACAATATATATTGATAGAAAAACTACAGTCATGATTTCCGGTGATCCTGTCTTTCTACCCAAATTAGCTGTTATCCGAGAGTTATTTTTGGATACTACCTTCAGAGACTGTCCAAAATCATTGAATATCAAACAGTTATTAAAGTTGATGGATTTAAACTGTGCCATTGGCTTAGATACTTATGATACAAAAAATGACAGAACCATACCAAGCAGTGCTAACATATTTTTGTAATCATCCAGCACTTGATATTATACGAATAGCTTTTTATCAAGAGTTTGAAGTAGCACTTAAAAAAGTGTATTCAATATTTTATACCTCAATAGTGTATCCTGAAGCTGACATCATTCATAGTTACTTCATTACTGCCAAGCTATTTCGAAAGAGATTAAACTAAAAAGACGAGATGAGATCAATGAAATGGGATACAGCACTCTCTCTTTATCGAAAACTATTGGCTTTGCCTTTACTACCTGCAAACCAAATTGAAGCATCTTATAGAATTCTGATTTGAAATACACCACGAGATGAATCAGTATTTTTTGAAGACTTGATTCAATACTATCCACGGACCCAGTTGACTTATGATAGACAAACAAGATTAATAGTTTATTGTCAGACAAATAGAACGACTCATTCTATTGAAGCTTATCATCATTGCATCCACACATCTGGAGCCAAACTCAAAAGTCTACTAAATTTAACACGCATTGGTATTGAATTATTACACCGTGATATTAAGATACTACACGTCAAGAGTACACAAATAGGAAACAAGTACCTAATCATATATGAAAATTATTAGACAATAGAATGTTCCATATCACGGGAATTATCGTTTTATGATCATATCGCACCAGCATACATTAATAACATGACAGTGAAAACACCAGCTGCATTAGATCAAGTCCGGCTATCTCCATCTCATAAAATGAATATCCAAGCAGTATGAAATAGAGCATTTATTCTACAACCTATTGATGTAAATAAGCCAATACCGGTAGAATGCACTTGCGAGAACAAAAAAATACCGAGGAAGCCAACAAGAATCAAATACTGTGACAAATTTTGATTATACCGCGTGATATATTTAATTATGAAATTTTTTTACAAACATAAGTAGTGTACATAGGAGAGTTCTGGCTTGCCCCCCGCTGTGAACCCACTTCTCCGTGAGACCCGCGTCTTCCCGCTGTGATCCGCGGTTGATTTGAAAATAAAGAATTTAAAAAATGATTGTATTATATCTTGATACAAGAAGACTTTTTGATTTTCTCAACACAATACTATTGTTATTAAAAAAATAATAAATATTGATAAAATTTTTTTTTTTTCGAAAATTCGAATAGATTTGGAATATAAAATATAGATGGCTGTTAAATATAACTTGAGTTAAGCAAAAAAGAAATCTTCATAACCGGTACAATTATTTGACTCAGGATACCATGATTGTTCGGTCTAGATACCAGGCTACCAACGCCATGGGTTGGCAACGCCGAGCGTAATAACGTCCCCACCCGTTCCCATTATTACCTAGAACATTAACATTAGAATTTCTAACTGACCCAACTTCAGTTAATACAAAAACAGAACCCCTCAAGGCTCAGTGGTCCTTGAAGAGGCTTCGATGGAATTTTTACACTCTCACCCTTTCATTAGATCAGAAATACATTTTAAATTACATAATATGTTAGTAGTGTACATAGGAGAGTTCCAGCTCACCCCCGCTGCCCCCGCGAGGTCCGTGACCCCCCGCTGCGATCCGCGGTTGATTTTGCGGAAACCGCGGATATCACCCCAGTGGTCCGCGATTTAATTTAACCTTTTTGATCGCTGCAGGGGGTCCTTGAATTAATTAATTGGGTCAATCGAATAATTAATTAGGTCACATCGCCGCGGGGGTCTTATCATTAATTAATTTGTGCAATATCGCCATGGAGGATCCAATTTTTTTGTAAGGCGCCATATTGTTTTTGTATTAAGTATGTCGTTGCATCACATTATTATTATTATTATTATCATTAACCAGAAAATGTCATAGTGTTTTTTTTTGCAAGACGCCATATTGCATTTTACAAAGGTAATTATTGTTATGATTTTTATTCACTTTATTGATAATAAATTAAGTAGCTTAACAATATTAATGTTTTTATTATTGTTTTTGTAATTTGTTATTACTATTTTTTCATCAAGAATAATAATAATTTAATAATTCAATAACTTTCATAATATTAATACTTTTTAAATTCTCGCAAAATGTAGGTAATGTATTTCCCGTTTTTATCTTTAAGTTTATGTGATATGTTCAGTAGGGTGCTGCAGTCTCGTTCTGTCAGCGTTCCATGGCTTGCAAATATCCAAGATTTTCTTGAAGTGCAGTTCGTCAAGGTATGCAGTTGGTTGATAATACTTTTGAAGGAAAATATAGAATGAGTGGAAGAGTTAACAGAAATGTAAGTTATTTATTTATTTAATTATTCAATTAATTCATTTTCTTTTAATTTATTTTATTTATTTTTATACAATAAATGAGTTGTGCGACTTTTTTATTATATATTTTTTCTTCTCTAAACATGTGTGCAATCTCATTTACGCATGTGTTTTGCAAAGAAAAAAATATATAATAAAAAAACCACACCACTAATTTATTAAATAAAAACAAATAAAATAAAATAAATCGAAAGAAAATACAATAAAAACATAAAATTAATATGAAAAAACAAAAAAGATTGGTTAGACAGCATGCTTGAAAAAATTACATCACGCAAGCACGTGTTCTTACGAATCTTTATTGTTTTTTTGTTTTTTTATTATCAATTTTCTTGTATTTTTTCTTTTTTTAATTTATATTATTTTATTCTTCTAATTTTATTTTCTTTTATTTATTTTTATTTAATAAATTAGTGGTGTGGCTTCCTTATTACATTTTTTTTTCGTCGCTGTTCATGTGTGCAATCTCTCTTACGCACGTGTTTTAAAAAGAAAAAAATATATAATAAAAAAACTGCTAAATAATTAAATAAAATTAAATCAAATAAAATAAATTTAAAAAAAATTACAATAAAATTGATAATAAAAAAACAAAAAAGATTAGTTAGAATGCATGCATGCGAAAATTGCATCACGCAAGCATGCAGTTCTCACCAATCTTTCTTGTTTTTCTTATCAATTTTATTGTATTGTCTTTCAAATTTATTTTATTTTATTCTTCTAATTTATTTCATTCAATTTATTTTTATTTCCAGAGAGTATTTTTATGGGAAAGACTTCTGGAGCAACGTTTAGAGTCGAGATACCGTGCAATGTCCAGGTCGGAGAGAGATAAGCTGCACCAGGAGTCATCGGGAGAAGCCACCGTCTCTCTTTCTACTAACCGAGGTAATTTTTTCTTATTTATTTTATTTATTTTATTTATTTATTTTTTTATTAACTTATTCATTAATTTTTTGTTTTTATTTTTTCAGAGGAAACCGTTTCTGCAGCCGTATCGACTCCTGAAGGTGAGCAAGCAGTCGTGGAGCTGTCATATCCTGGTAATCTTTTTTTTTTTCTTTTTATTAAATTTTGTTAACTTTTTTTTATCAATTTAATAATTTTTGTTTTTATTTTTTTTTTCAGAGGGAACCGCTACTGTAACCATCTCAACTCCTGGAGGTTCCGGAGGAGTGCAGGTGTCTGGTGAAAAGGAGTTGTACCTGGTAAAGGATACTCATGATGTTCTTCATAATGTTGAAGACATCATGGTACCTGAAGGTAATTTTTATAAATTTTTTATAAATTTTTTAGATTTTTTTATAAATTTTTAATTTTATAAACTTTTAGACTTTTTTTAATTTTTATAAATTCATTTTCTGATTTTCATATGCCGACTCCTTGAGGCTCCGGAGAAAAGCAGGTGTCTGACGAAAGAGAGCTGTATCTAGTTAAGGATACGCATGCAGATCTTAATATGTTGAAGAAATCATGCTACCTGAAGATATATTTATAAAGTTTTAATTCTTGTAAATTAATTTTTAGATTTTTTTTATTCAGAGCAACAACAGCTTGACATGGAACTTTGGGATGATGACGATGATGCTGATACTGTTATTCTCGATTCGGAGGAGTTAAATGGGCGGTTGGAGAATGTAGATTATTACAATTGTTGCTACATACCACGTGAAGTTTCGAGAAGAAGTAGGATTCGTGAAAGTCCAATGTGTTTGAAAGACTACATTAGTAGGAGGGTTATAAGAGTTCTGGACCACGGAAAACCGAGTAGGTGGGATGGTTGGGTGATATATAAATAAATTTGGGGTAGAAAGGAAAAGAAGAGACTGAGAGAGGGGAATAAGCGAGAGGAATATGAGTGGAGAGTCTTTTCGAATTTTGGAGCAGCCATTTTTATTTTATTTTCTTTTTAAATTTATGAAAAAAAAAAGTGTTCCGAGGGAGATTTGAACTCACGGGCTTCGGATTAAAAATCGAGCGCGCTATCCCCAAGACCACGGCTCAATCTTATTGGATGTCGGAAGTAGAAGGTGAGTGATACTGGAAAATTCGAAAATTTGTTGTAAATGGAAAAATTTATTTACAATGATGTTTTTTTATTTATTTATCAAATTTTTTTCTTTTTTATTATATAACTAACCGATTTTTAAGTTCTAAACTAGTTATAAAATGAGCGTTGATTTGTTTGGTCATTATTTGGTTTGGGCTGCTGATAGATCTAGATCAAGACCTCCTGGAATTGGCTTTCATTTAGATGAACATAAAAATTTCGATATTTGCAACTGACGAATATGCAATGTTGCAGCACCTCAAGATGAAAAGGATGTTGTAACTTAGAAATTATTCAATAAAATAAAAAAAAAGGTTGAATCAAATTATAAAAAATTGGTTGATATAATTGGAATTTCAATGGCGAAAAATGTTTAAATAAAAGAGCAATTAGATGTTTTACATTCTGCCATTAAGACTGCTAAAAAAATATGTATAATTTTGTTTCTAGTTTTTGCTGTGAAATAGAAAGAATATTGAAAAAAGTAAAGTGGGAGTAGTGAGTTAAAGAGGGGAAGAAATTTGTTGAAAATCAAGCCTTAAAAAATATTTTTAGTTACCTCCAAAGCCTTTAGTGAACAAGGTATACAATCAATTTGAGTTGAAAAATAAAATAAAATGTCTGCCTTCATTAAAAAATAACGGAGTTCTCCCGCCAGGAATCGAACCCGGGTCTTTTGCTTTCCGGGCAAACGCCTTGACCACTAGACCACAGGGTTTCTTATTTTTCCTAAGTTTCATGAAGATAACTCCGACGTCCTTCTATGCGTCAATTCATTTTTTTTTTCATCGACTTCCAAGGATTTCAAAAAGGGCAAGGGTTATTTGTGCTAAAAGAACTAGCTATTCAATCATTAAGTTCAAGATTGACTCCAATATCTAAAATTTTCAAACCACCTTGTGATAGATCGCATTTGAGTGAAACCTATCAAGAAACGGTATCAAAATGTGAAATGAATCATCATGGTATATCATGGGAACAAGGTTGTGAGGAATATAACGACATTTCACTCCTTCTAAATCAATCAATAAATGGAAAATTTGAATATTTATTCGTAAAAGGAGAAGAAAAAAGAATAGAAATATAAAATGAATTGCATAAATTTGAATATTTCTTCGTAAAAGGAGAAGAAAAAAGAATAGAAATTCAAACCGAAAAAAAAAAAAAAAAATTCCTGTAAAAATAATTGAATAAAATTTTTTTTGTTTGTTATAATTTACTCGGAAAAAATATAAGGCATTTTTACCATCAAAGAAATTTAATCTATTTTCTTTAAAATTTGTAATGCTCCAAAAACATGCTGTGAATTACATACTACGAATTCACAGTTTGCAGACATTGGGATTAAATAGAGCATTCAGTTGACAAAGAAAATTTTTCTTTTTCGCAATTTTTAATCTCATTTCCCTGAAAAAATTTTTTTTCTTCTTTTTGTTACATATTTTTTTTTATTTTTCAATGTGGGAAATATTAAACTAACCAACATCTGGATCAAGAGCTATGATTTAAACTACAACACAAGTCACATTTCTCATAATATTTTTCACCAACAAATAATATATTTCCCAGATATTTTTTTTTCTATAGAAATTCCTACTCTTTTGAAATTTAAACAATAAGCAAAATAAAAATTATCATGGGAGCGTTCCGTGGCTATCCAGTCTGTACGAACTTCAAAATGGCGACGAAAAAAATGAAAAATATAATAATGTTAAAAGTTACTATGAAATATCAATTTCACTAGCCTTCTCTCTGCTGTACAGGTTAGCCGTTAGCCTGCGTTATGCAGCCATGTTAGATTTTGCCAATATTGCCAGAGTTTTTTGTTAATAATATAGAGTTGTTAATTTATATTTCAACTATTGATATTGTTAAATGTTTAAAAGAAAAATAAAAAATGTCTCAAGAACAATTAAATTCTGTCACACATGATGTGCTGTACGATAAACATTCTAAACCCCTAATAATAAACGACCAAATATACCTGTGGAATGTAATTGGCAAGTATAAACAATTATCTTTAAAAATAACACAGAATACTAATTTTTTAATATAAAATACCTTTTCAACAATTAGATGAAATCATCGAAATATATGATATGAGCGAAGAAATTAAATCTATGTTCAACTTCGTATCAACAACACCAGGTAATATTATAATTGTTTTTTTTTTTTTTATTATTTAAATCAATTAAAAAGATGCTAATGATATTTCTATATTTTTTTTATGTATTTAAAAGATACATCAGGATGTGAAAAACAACTTGCATCAAGTGTCAAGACTCATACATTAGTTTTACCAAGTGCATCACCAAGTGTAACAAGTGCACCACCAAGTGTAACAAGTGCACCAAAATCATGTACATCACTCTCTTTAAATGCCAATGCATATTCTCGTGCTTCATACCAATTAACACCAGGTAATTCTATAATTTTTTTTTTTTTATTATTTAAATCAATTGAAGAAATGTTAATTGTATTTTTTATGTTTTAAAAGGTACATCAGGATGTAAAAAACAACTTGCATCAAGTGTCAAGACTTATACATCAGTTTTACCAAGTGCATCACCAAGTGTAACAAGTGCACCAAAATCATGTACATCACTCTCTTTAAATGCCAATGCATATTCTCGTGCTTCATACCAATTAACACCAGGTAATTCTATAATTTTTTTTTTTTTTATTATTTAAATCAATTGAAGAAATGTTAATTGTATTTTTTATGTTTTAAAAGGTACATCAGGATGTAAAAAACAACTTGCATCAAGTGTCAAGACTTATACATCAACAGTTGATACAAGTGACAATTTTGAAAATGATGAAATGTATGATAGTTATGAGTTTTTGGATACTAATGATTTTACTTTGTCATCTGATATACCTCCGGCAGTATCTCATCCAATTAAACGTAAAAAAACGATGAAAAATGTAAATGAAAATGATAGCCTGAATAATGCAAGAGCAGTTTGGTCAAGAGACAGCTCATTAAATTTAATTTTTTGGTATAAAAAAAATATATCAAACTTTAATAGTCCAAAGATTCGTAATATAGTAGCTTGGCAAATGATAGTTGATCAAATGGAAAATGATGGTTTTTTTTACACAGTTAATCAATGTAAACGTCATTTTTATGAACTAAAGTCAAAATATCAAGAAAAAAATGATAATATGAGTCATAAAAGTAGTGGTGCTGCACCAATTAACTTTGAATTTTATGAAGAGTTTGAAGACATGTTTCATGATAAACCCAACATAAATCCAAAACACAGAGCATCACATTACATGGTACTACCTCAATATTACATCCTGGCCAAGATGACTTAGAACCACTTGAAAGAAAAAAAAAAAATCAGCTGTTGATCGTATGCTGGTAATGAAAAAAATTTCACAAGATAATCGAGAACGTCGACACAATCAAAGGATGGCATTGCAAGAAGAAGCACTTGAACACATAAAATGTTCTCGAAAACTTATGGAAAAAGCTCTGCAACAACGAAACCTTTAAGACTAACATATTATGGTAATTTTTTTTCTTTTTAAAAATATTTTCCAGCTGATGCAGGTTTTTTTTTTGGCTATTATTTCTTTTTTTCGTGACCAGCATTGTGATGGTTTTTTTTTTAATTTTCGTTTGTTTTGTATTATTGAAGTACTGTGATGTTTACTTAAAAAAAGAAAAAAGTATTGTTTAAGTTGCACAATACTATTAATGATACCAAAGTTGGTCAAATAGTATAGTACAAAGTTGTAATTTTTTGTTAGTTGATTATCATTTTATTTTATGCTGACCACAGTTGTGATGGTATACTTCAGGAGATATTCCATTAAGTATATATTATTATGGGCAAGATGAAACAAGATTTCGTCTATTTAATAATTTTTTTTTAATTATTTTTGTTGATCGAAACTGTTGTGGTAGCAAAAATTTAATTATAATATTATTATAAATGCAAGGCAATGACACGAGTGTTGTTTATCCTCAAGCCCAAAGTTTTTGTTTTTTTAAATAATTATTAGTTTTTTATTAATCAAAAACTGTGATGGTTGAATTATAAGAAAAAAAAATTAACTAATATTATGTTAAATTATAATATTATATTCTAAAGCAAGTTGATGTTAAAAACAAGATTATAATAATCTGTTAAAATAATATTATGTGTTTAATTATAATATTCTATGCTATGCAAGTACTACCATTAAAAACGAGATTAAAATAATCTGTTAAAATAATATTATGTGTTCAAATATTTTTATGTAATAAAAAGAAAAAAAAATTAAACTAATATTATGCGTTCAATAATAATATTATATTCTTAGTAATTATTACCATTAAAAACGAGATTAAAATAATATTATGTGTTTAAATATTTCATGTAATAAAAATGAAAAAATTTATTTAATTAATTAAATTAATAATACATAATTTAAAGATATTCATTACTGTCTGTCAGCCAACATTTGACATAGCTGGTCTCTATATTCACCGTTTCCAAGTGGTATATTATTATTATTATTATTATTATTATTATTATTGTTATTATTATCATTATTGTTGTTGTTGTTAGGAAGATTAACTTGTCTACCATCATGTTTATATGCTTCCAAAGCTTGGGGAATATCAAAGTTCAAACATATGTTGTGTAAAACACAACAAGCTAAGACAGTCATAGGAATCCAGTCGGTTCTGTTCATATCCAAGTATTTTAGCCTACGATAGCGACCAAAAAGGAGTGCCCAAGCACGTTCAATTGTAGCTCTATGTCTAGAAACGACAGTGTTAAAGTGTCTTTGAGCATCAGTTAAATTCCCTCTGTCAACATAAGGAGAAATGCACCAGGGAGAAGCAGGATATGCTTTGTCACCAACTATGAATTGCCCTTCATCAAAAAAAAGCATTTCTATTTTGATTTACTTCTTGATAAATGGGAGAATTTCTGAAAATTCGAGTGTCGTGTACTGATGCAGGGTAACCAATAAAGATATCAATAAACTTCAAATTTAAAATACAAATCCCTTGAGCAGTGAATGAATAATTAAATTTACGGTTAATATTGTAGCGTGTGAAAACAGATACACCCATATTGTAAATATAAAATGTATATATGTATGTATTGGTGCCTCCGTGACACCAGTATAATTGTTGTATTTATTGAGTGATGTATGTATGAGGGGAAATGTGTGTCTGCGTGTCGTAGAGACGACGTAGAAAAACTAGAAAAATATAAACGGCACTTCTTGCCCGGCCACCATCGAGTGCGTCCGAAAAACATTGAGAATATTAATTAAAAAATTGTATTTGTGATTTGACTCTGCCGTATCACAATTAGTAAAATATATACACATTGTGTCGTGTTAAATTGTCATATTACATATTCCACTTGTTAAATAAATTGTTTCATTATTATTAATATTAAATATAAATCTCGTGTCTATCTTTTAAATTATTGTTTGAAATTAAATTAAATTATAAAATAAGTAAAGTGAGGAATCCACACCTCACAATATATTCACGACTATCAACTACTGGTGCTTTTATATTGATGTATGTCCCATCTATAGCTCCAATAATATTTGGCAATCCACCATTTTGTTCAAAACCAGCACTTACAGCTGGACGTTCTTCTTGAGTAGGCCAAGTTATCACACCTGGTGCAATTTCACTGAGAGCATTAATTACTCTGAAGAAACTGGTAGATAATGAAGACTTGGCCATATTGAAGCGATCTCCGACTGATCTACAAATAATGTTGATTCATCACATTTATATTTTAATTGTATCAAAACGAAAAGAGAAGAACAAGCAACTGAAACACATTTACCTGTATGAATCTGGTGTAACCAGCAACCATAATACAGATAATATTTGTCTTTCAATTGGAAGAGGATGACCTATTAACTCAAGGTTACCTTGATCTCTTAATATTATTGGGCCTATTGAATGCTCCAAAGCTTCATAAGCTGGCAAAGTGAGTCGAAAATGACTCCGGAAAACATCATTTGTAAATCTAGGTATCAGAAATTCAATGTACCCTTCAATTCTTACAGGTTGGTTTAAATTATCTCTTGGGTGAAAGAATTGATCGAGGATTAAATCGTCATCATCTTCATCTTCACTACTAGATGAAATGTCATTATCAAAAATAACAGCATTGGCATTTTGAATTGCATGTTCAAGTATTGCTGCAGCCTCAATCACATCATCCTTTTATATATAAAAATTATTAATAATAATCTGAAAGAGATTTATAATAGTTTATAATATCAAGTATTACCATTTTTTTCAGGTGTAAGTCAACAGAGTTTCTATTCAGTTATTTCTAATCTATCAAATAAGTTGGTTACTGTCAAATTTTATCAGATTGTTTGTAAACAAAAAAAATCAGGTTTACCACAACAAAATATCGAAATATTTCCAAACTCCGCCATTTTGAAGTTCGTACGGACTGGATAGCCACGGAACGCACCCCATATTTTTTCTTCGGGGAGTAGATCTTTGTGCTCTTATAAATGCCCATGTTTTCCTCAACATTATCATCAGTTCCTCAGAGCAGCACCAAGTAACAACTAACTCGTCCACGAGAAAAATTAAGTTGTAAGTTTCTTTACTTTATATTCATTATTAATAAAAATATATAAACAATTATTTTATTACATAAACAACCTAACACACATAATAGTTCATTTTAATAATTTTTTTTTTTTTTTTGACTAGAAATTTTTAAAGTGACATTTGAAAAAACTAAACAACTTCAAGAAGCTAAGGAACGTAAAGCAATTGAAGATCTATCAAAAAATGTAGCATATAAAGTAACTAAACTGCTCAAGTTTTCTGCGGGAAAATATGGACCAGCAGCTACGATATAAATTGATAATTCATGTTATCTTTATCTACCAAAAAGATTCGCCGATCTTTTCAACAAGGATGAGCAAAAATATTCTGAGCTACAAAAGGCTATAAAAGAGGGAAGTTTAATCATGACTCTGGATGGTGAAAATAATAAAAATATTAAATTTGACAATTGTTTGATAAAAGACTATGATTTTGTTGATGAAATAATGATTGGAGAAATGAATATATAGAACAAAAAATAAACCTTTTTTTCTCTTTATTTATAGCATTAATTTTTTTGGTTTACATTAATTTATTTTATTTTATTTTATTATTTTTCATACTTAAATTTAAACTCAATTTTTATTATTTTAACTTAATTTATAAACAATGCCACTGATTGGTTTATTCTCAATTATATTATCATGTTAAATTAAACAATAAGCTGCAGTTCCTTGTGGATAAGAAGAAAGCACTGTCAGAAGAAGCGAAATTTCTTGAAGAAATAGAAAAAGTTAGAGATGTAATAAAAAAGAAGCATCAATTATTAAAATTAGGGAAAAAAAGCATATCTGAAACTGCTAACGAGTACTTAAAACCAGTCATTGGACCACTTGAGAATATAGCTGCTAAAATAAAACCAATAATAAACAATAAAAAAAGCTAAATTAGTAAAGAGAACACATATGATTTTGAGAGAGAAGAAGTTTTATCATTTCCGATAAAACGCATTCAAGTAATTTTGAAAATATAAACACAGAACAAAATCTCAGTTCTGATAAGGAAACGGAGGCTTTCTATGATACTATTGACGATCTACAAGTGATGGGACAAAAGGCTGATGAAACAGGTCTTAAAATTGATTTAACAATTCAATATTTAAATAAAATAGATACTTTACAATGGGATGAAGATTATGGGGTTAAAAGAAAAAACAGTGGAGAAAATAAAATTGGAAATGCTGAAATACTATTCGGAAATAATCATATGATTGTTGCTGATAAAACGTATGAAATAACCCAAGGACTACTGGAATTATTATTTATAAAATCTCCAAAAAAAACCGAAGTCACTCAAACATCTAAAAATTCTGGATATAAATATATTTTGACTATTATTGATATTTTTTCAAAGTTCAGTTGGGCTGTTGAAGTCAAAAGCAATACTGGAAAAGAAGTATCAGCTGCAATGGAATCAATATTCAAAAAAAGACGAGTTTGTAAAAATCTGCATGTAGATCAAGGAACAGAATTTTATAATTCCATTTTTCAAGCGATGTTGAAAAAATACAATGTTCATATGTATTCAACATTCACCCATATAAAAGCATCAATCGTTGAAAGATTTAATAGAACAATTAAAAATAAATTGTACTTTGAATTCAGTTTACAAGGTACTTATAAATGGGTTGAAATATTACCAAAACTAATTGAACAATATAGTAATACAAAACATCGTCCAATCTGTAAAGAGACCAAAGTTATAAATTAAATAAATTTAGTCCAGGTTATGTTTTTAAATAAATAGACACAAAAATTTGTATGTTTAAATATTATAATAATGACGTTGAAGTTTATTTATTTTTACGTGAAGTTGATAAAGTAATTCTCACACATTCTGCTCATACATTTACACACATACAGAGCAGACCTGTTGATGATGCTGATGGTGGCTGATGCAATATTTCTTCTTTCTTGATGATGATAATTTTTCTTTTCTTTTTACTGGCCAGTATTATTATTTTCTTTTATCAAATACATTTTTATTTATACAAGTTAAATATATTGCTTCACTTTCATAACTTTATTTTATTGTTTATATGTATTGGAAATTGTTCATTAATATATATATTTCATGCACGACCATGCGGTCGAGCATACCTTGTTGGTTTTACTTTTATGATGTGTAAAATTTATATGTTTCTTCCAATATTCATCACACAATATGTCCTAAGTTTTAATAAACATATTTCTCAATAATACAACTATATTAAACAATATTATTAATCACTTGTTTAATTGTTTAATCCAACTGATATTACTCCAGAATATTCTGAGGTAATTTGTTGATAATGTCTGATTTTACTTTTGCACCAACAAGATGTATATATTAATTGAAAACTGATACAACACAACAACAATTCAATATTAATTAAAAATTGTGTAATATTAATTGTGTTTTTAACAAATTAAATGGTGAATTCTCAAACAATATGATCTGGATTTTTATATGTCCAGATCAGCGTGGTGTTACACCGGCAAAATGTGCCATACATCTCCAACTCTCACACACGTCAACCTTAGTTGGCGTCCCCTCCGTGGCTTTTACACTCTCACTCCGACACCGTAGCAATAGATTTTCCCACCATCTATCCAACCATATGTTATTTTAGTCAGGACCGTATATACAGATTTGCACATGCTACAAATCAAAATGGCACCAGCAAAAGTTGTTGGTGACAATATAAAAATTTTAAAGCAAACTGTTTTCAAAAATTCAAATCAATATTATTAGAAAAATAAATTAAAAATTTTGAAATTGAATTAAATGATCATGTTAGAATAAGCAAGTATAAACATGTCTTTGAGAAAAATTATAAACCCAATTGGACAACTGAAATATTTAAAATTATAAAAATAAATAACACATCTCCAGTAACATACAAACTTGAAGACTATCAACAGAACCCAATTGAAGGGTGTTTTTATCAACCTGAATTACGAAAAGTGAAACATCCTAACGTCTATTTAATTGAAAAAATTATTGAAAAGACAGGAAATAAAATATATTTGAAATATCTGGGATTTGATGATTCACACAACCAGTGGGTGGATCAGACAGCTTTGTAGTAAATAAATAAATAAAAAAATAAAAATTTAATTCAATAAATAAATTATTTCTATTTTAATCATATTACATTGTTTTATTTATTTAATTTTATTTCTAAATTCTTTTGCATAACCCCAAGGCAGAGTATAATTTTTACCATCAATGAGTTTTCTTTTATCATCATTCCAACTTAACGCTATTTTTCCTGTGGTAATTGTATAAACTCGATGTCCTTTCAGAGCGAATTAAATTTTGTTTTCTAGATATTTGAACATGATTTTCAACACAATTTTTATAGTTTTCAAAAGTAATCGTTTTAATTGATGATTTTTTTACTCCTTTAGCTTTTTTATGAAGTTTTACATTATTGATACAAGTCTCATCTTCAACTAGAAATGAATATGCTTTCGAACGTAACCCAACAAATTCCTTCATAGTTTTCCCATTGCATTCATCCTCCATAATACCTGGTACTTTTTTGTTTTTTTGAGGAATGTTATATCGATTATTCAGAGGGTAATCAGATGTATCAAAATTATTCCATTCTCTACGAATAAACTCATAGATATCTGGTGTAAAAATCTCTGAAATTGCACTATCAGTATCCATTTACACAAACTTAACATTATCTTTAAATTCCTTTTTTATATAATTATAATGAAAATGACTGTTTTTGAAATATCTAAAATAGTAAAACCACCATATATTGGTTTATCAAAGAGGATACTCAATCGTTCCATTCCAGCGATAACTAAATCATTAATAATTGAAGAGCTGTAAAAATGAGGTTTTGATATCAAAGCTCTTGCTCCACCTCGACCACCATATCTTGATACTAATTTAATTATTCTTTGTGAACGTGTTGACTCCAACATTTCACCAAAACAAATATTAATTAATGATGTTGCCTTGGTACGTCATTCACTATTTAGGTCAATATATGGTTTTAACCAAGCTCGTTGTTTGAATTTTAAAACTCTATGTACTTTTTTAGTTTTCATTCCCAAAGATACGTATTGTTTTAAATTCTTATAATGAATCACATACTTTTCTTTAAAATAAACCGTTGCTAATAATTTTGGACATTTACTTGTGAATAAAGGAGTATTTCTCGTTCTGGTGCCAAAGGTAAATCCCTATGTTTATCATGAAGCTCTACTGGATAGTCCAGATCTGTTTTCAAAATATAACCCCACTCAGCATCATCCCCAATAGACTGTAATGAATTTATATCAAAGTTCTCAACCCACTGGAAATTACCTACTGTAAGTGTAGAAGCCATTGCATAACCATATTAATTGTTGTAGGGATCTTCGATTCTCGGCGATTTTTTAAGCACTTCCGATTCTTCTACGTTAGTTCAGTTGCGACAACGGAGCTGGCTAGCAACGGACGTTAGTTCCGTTGCCGTAGCGTCAAGTACCGTTGCGCCAGCGGCATCGTTTTTTCAGTGCAGTAATATATTTTGAATGTCTTTGTACAAATTTTTTTATAAAAATATCACTCAATGTTTTTTTTATATTACTTATTTCAGGAACACATGAGAAAGTCCTGTTTGGTCTCACTTTACTGTAATTGATATTAATCAAGCTACTTGAAACTGGTGTCACAGCAAGTTAAAACGAAGTGGTAATACTACGAATTTATGGAACCATTTAAAACGAAAACACCCATTCTGTTTATCAAGTGTTTCTCGTCAAAGAACAACTTCATCAACAGCTTTATCAGATAGTGATTCATATGATGATTCAATTAAGACGTCAAAAGTATGTTAATAAGTACATATGCTTTTTGTGTATACATAAGATTGTAAATATACTTATTTTAATCATTATTTTTACTTTATTGTGCAGCGTAAAATAAAATCTTCATCAGAAGATGAAAGTTCTCAGTCTTCAATATCTAAAAAGGTAAATTGCAAAACATTTTCTTGACAACTCGTATATTTACCATCATATTAAAATAAAATAAATCGATATTCCAGCAAAAATTAGGACCAATTCAGCAATGTTTTAATAGAATAAAATCATTTAAAGGTAAAAAAAATACATTTAAATTTTATTTATTTCATAACATAAAAAACTATGATTATTTTAGATTATTATAGATGGAGAAGATGCAGGAAAATTGACGAATGCAATACTGTACATGTTGGCTGTTGACCAGTTGCCATTCACAACAGTTGAAAATAAAGGATTTAGATATTTAATGAATTTAGTTGTTCCTTTGTATGACTTGAAAAAGTCAAAAACATTTACTACTCTCATGGACGAGCGTTATATCACAATGAAGAGTAATTAATTTTAAAAGTGGAATCAGCATTAGCATATAGCTTAACATGTGATAACTGATCAGTTTCAAAAAATCAAACATACCTTGGTGTAACTGGACATTTTTTAATGCCACACTTGAACGTTATAAATCAAAACTTTGGCTGTTTTCCATGACTGAAAGCCACACGTCTGATAATTTAAAAGCTGCTCTCGAAGACGTATTTAATGAGTTTCAATTAAAACACTCTAAATTAATGGGTATCGCTTCAGATAGTGCTGCAAATATAAAAGAAGCATTGCAAGAATTTGCTGGTTCAAGTAAACAACTTGGGTGTTTTGCTCATATATTATCCCACTTAGTGCCAGATGCACTAAATGTTGATGATCCAGATATGGAAAAGTTGCAAAAAAGTATCGATAAAGTAAGATCAATTGTAACATTGATTAAAAGAAGTACTCTTGCATCAGGTGAGTTGAAGAGGTTGCAAATGCTTTTAGAGGGAAAGAAAGAAGGAGATTGCTTAAAATTAAAAAAGATATAAAAGTCAGGTGGAACTTCACCCTCTTCATGATTGAAAGATTTTTAGTACTTGAAGCCCATGTTGCCTTGGCTGTTGAGGCATCTAAATGTAAAGAACCACCTTAAATGTTATCTTCACACGAGCTAGATATACTCAGAGACACTGTTGTTTTAATGGAAGTAGTTGGCTGTGCTATTAATGATATCAGCGGAAATAAATATCAAACGATTAGTCTTGTTATTCCACTAGCCAAATGTATGCAACAAGAAATACAATAAATACAACCAAGAACAGCTAGTGGACAAGTGTTCAAATTAAATTTACAAAAACAAGTACAGAAACGTTTTGAAAAACATGTTAAAAACAAAATTATGACAATTAGTACACTGTTAGATCCAAGGTTTGAAAATCTTCATTAGAACAAGCCATGACTGTTGTCAACACCACGAATGAATTAGGTAAAATTGCCAATAATACTATTGTTACTCATGAACCAGAGCTCGTTCCAGTCACTTCATCAGCTTTAAAAATTCCTGGTAAAAAAAGCTTGTGGTCTCATCACACAACTTTAGCTGAGTCAAGAAATAATACAGTTATTGGACAACAAACTTTTGATTCTCAAATATACACTTATTTAAAAGAACCATTGGTAAATGAAGAATCAAATCCACTGCATGGAAAACACTGAAACACTCGTTTCCAAAAATATATCCTCTTGCTATTCGATATCTATGTATACAAGCTAGTTCAGTACCATGTATACGATTATTTTCCAAGGCTGGACTAATTGCCAATCAGCAAAGATCACGTCTACTTGGAAAACGTTTAAATAAATTAGTGTTTTTTGGTTCATTGACACTTGATGATTAAGGATTAGCTCCTGCCACTTATTAAATAAATAATATTTAATTATTTATTATAAATATTTATAATATTTTCTTTTTTTTAAATATCATGTTTTTCATTAAATTTCATGATTTTTTATTGATATTGTTATTACATATAAATAATGTATGAAAAAAAAATAATAAAAAACAAATTATAATTAAACTATCCGATTCTCACGAAAAAAGAATCGATTCTTGAAGATCGATTCTTTTTTTAAGAATCGAAGACCCTTAAATTGCTGAAATTAAAGTACATTAAATATGAATCTCTAATATTTGAATTGTATTCTTTCATATTATTATTGTTTGCAATGACATGACGATGTGAACATTGTGATAAGCCACCTCTAATACCTCCCTCAATAAACAATAATTTATCAGCATCTATTAATAATTTCAACTCAATCTCTGTATATTTCAACATTGCGTTAAAACTCAACCCTGGGAGTGTGTAATAATGAGCTGTATCTAAATCATAGGTTTTCAAACAAAAATATCTAAAATTTTCGAATATATCAGCTAAAAGAAGAACATCTTAAATATAAATATAAATATAAATACATCTTAGATATAAATCTGAGTATTCTCCCAGGTTTTTTAATTTAAATACTCTCCATACATTGCAAACATGAGGATAATCATCATCACTTACATGCTCTTTATTAAGTTGAGAATAAAAATCAAGTTTTGAGGGCAATCGTTCTTCATCAAATTTTTCCCAACAATCAATATAATCATATGAAAATATACCTTTTTTTGTTATTAATTTAAATTGTTCCAAATTTTCACAATAACTACGACTTATACTTTTATCATTATCCTCTAATTCATTCGCCAGTGTATTTATTGAACTGGCCATGAATTTATAAAAGTCTATAAAACGTAATTTAATCTTAGTACCTTTGACACGTTTAGTGAAGCTTATGTAACTTTCTTTATTCAAAGCCGAAAGATTAATATTACTTGGAAATCGTTTTTTCAATGCTTTAATTATGGAAAGGCTATCATAATTACTGAGACCATGAAACACCACAGCTATTATGCAAGATGTCTTATAATTAAGGTTGCATCTGAAATAATAAATTTTTATTTCAAAATAAATAATTTAAAAAAATAAAAAAAAACGGAAAAAATCGGAGAAAAATTTAAAAATTTTAAGAATTAATTAGAGTAAGTATATATACGCAACATGGGCGGGCCCCTATACACCCCGCTGAGATGACAGTGATCACGTGCCTTAATGTTTTCTACTGTAACTAATTTTTTACATATATGGCGCTTTGTTGCATGAAAAAATTGCAATTCTTCATCGAAAGTAAGATTCATCGGTTTAATATTTTCTAGTATATTATCAACATTGTGTGACAGCTCTTCAAGTTCTTTAATAAACCATTTAATGCAATTTTCGTCTTTTTTTAATTTAAATTTAGAGAGCGTTTTATCATAAGAACATTTAACATAATATGCAACACTGTTTGGAATATGTTTTTGTTTTAATGTTTTTTTTGATACTTTTTCTAATATACTTTTCAGATCAGCATAAACTACATAAGGCACTCGAAGCTGGTATTTGTAATTTTTAAACTTTAAAATATTGTTTTTTTCTGTTGGCATCACCATTCTATATTGGTTTTTCTCTCTACATGCAGGATTGTGAGAATCGATTGATTTTTGAGAATGGGAATATGATAAACAACGATCACATATGAATTTTTTACCATTATATGCTGAAATTTGTGCACTAATTAACCTAGATGAATTTTTAATGTAGGCAAAGTGATAGTTTGAGAATTCACCAAGTTTTCTTTTATTTGTGATATTATTAAAATCATATTCATCATAATCTTCACCATCTTCTTCTTCTTCTTCATCTGCTGATTCATCTTGGAGTCCATCAACTTTTCTCTCAGGCTTTTCAATAATTGAAAGATGAATTGTTGGATGATTAGATGCATCATTATTACTCAAATAATATGGAACAATCCTTTCTTGACGTCTTTTTTTTTCTTATTTATACCATTTAAATCATCAACGCTATCACCTTCTTTATCATCAGATTCATCATCTAAATGATCAGTGTTATCAATGCCATATACATCTGTTTCAAATTGTTATTTTTTTCGAATTGTTCAATATTACACCAACTCATTGGAAATGTTATTCCATCTAAATTTAAATCATTCTTGTATCTTTCATATGAGGTGACTCTGTTTGGATGTGAAACCTTTTGCATGGCAGCTAACACACTCCCAATAAAGCAATAATTATCTTTATAATTTATAACGTTTACAACTGATTTTGTTTTTATAATCCAATCAGGCATTTCAATAAAAGTTGATGAACCACCACGTAAAGGTACATAGTCGTTTATATTTATTTCCGAATGTAGAATTTTATGCAAGGTCCAGCCTGAACCACGCATTTCTTCCTCTTCCAAAGCAGCCTTAAGTATCTCAAAGTTATTCGATAAAATATCATCAAGATTTGATGATTGCAATATTTCCATATATCCATCACTGAAATATTTCGTCTCAATTTCTATTTCTTCTTGTTTAACAATTTGAAAATTACAAGCCAAAATAGTATTAAGTTTAATGGCGCTCTTTTTGCTTAATTCATTCTCTAAACGATCGATCAACATCGCTTTTGCATCTTCAAGAAATAAATCTAAATTTTTATGTAATATATTAATAATCATCCCAGTTCGCATTTGGTTTCTAAAAGCACTTTCTAAGCCACTCCATTGGATTCTTGCATCAATAGCATCAGCATGGTTTTGGTGTATTGTAGACTCATCAACCATACCGCCTTTTTTCTTGCATGTTCTTTACAATTCCCAAAGCGTTCGGATTTTCTTGAAGCTGAGCATATGCCTGAGAGAATTTATTTTTCAGGTGAATCTGGTCTGGGAGTTTATCCATTTCGAATATTATTTAACAAAAAATTTATATGTAAAATAAAAAAAAACAAAAAAGATAAAAATATAATAAAATAGTTTCTTAAAAATGTAAACAAGTTTTTCTGCAGAATAATATTCAAACTAAAATAATGAAAGTTATTGTTATGAAAACTTAAAATTCAAACTTACCTTTTTATATAATAAAAAAATACAACAAACACTCTTGAAAATCGCTGAGGAAAAAGAAGACGAACTTAAATATTTTTCTCGTGTTTTAAATAAAAAAAAAAAAAAGTTTGTATACAAAGAAAAAAAAAAAAAAAACGATCCTAGCTGTAGAATGAACCAATTTCAACTGAAAGTTTTTTTTTCCTATCTAACATAATGAAAAAAAAAAAATAAATAATAATAATTATTTAAAAATATCCGCGCCTAATATTTCATCCTTTTTTTTTTTTTTCTCTTAATGCAAACGTTTAATATAAAAAAACTTTCAAAAAGACCAACGATATGGCACTGCGGTAACGGTTCGGACTTTGAGACAGGAGGTCTCGAGTTCGATCCCGACCACCGACGCCATGTATCGAGTGGTAGGCGCAAGCCGGCTGTACTGCCCAGGTTTTTCATGGTTTCCCTGGGCTATAATAGGAATCGGGTACAGTTTGAACGCATTACAAAGTCGACATTCATGTCTGTCGCAAAAATAAGTTGTAGGAATTGACGGTTGGAAAATGTTTAAAGAAGGAGAGGCACCGTGCAAGAAACTTCCTAATAAGAAGTATAGCACGTTAAACAATCCATATAAAAAAACTTTTAAAATGACAAAATATATAACTAACTAAAAACGTATATTATTTTATAATGTAAGTATTCAATTGAATTGTAGTGCCCAATAGAACTACTGAACTGACAAAATTGAATATGACGCTTGACCATGCAGTCCGACAATCTCACAAGTATAATGTGGTAATATAAAAAAACTTTTAAAATGACAAAATATATAACTAACTGTTATATATGTGTAATATAACTTGGGCCACAAATCAATTAAATAAAATAGAGTCTCAAAATAACTTACGTGATTGGTCAGTAAATATGATGAAATATTCTAAGTTTTTATTATAAAAAAATAAAAAGCTTTTGAGCTAGAAGAGCGGTGTCCTGGTCGACTAACAACCCAAGAGTCGACGATCGAACATCCCTTAGAATCCTCATCGCTGGAAAAATCCTTTGGGGTGAGAGGGGATCGTTCGGGGATGTTTGGTTTTTCTTGGTTCATTTTCCGTTTTCCTTATGTCGCTTGTATCTTATTCGTCGGCCTATATGGCCCGACTCCAATTATTTCTAATTATTGGAAAATTATATGATTGGTATCGACAGAATCCTTATGATTTTAGGATTCTATCGATATTACTCCTTTCATTAATTTATTATTAATTATTTTCTTGCAAATAAGCATTGTTGCCAACAGACATTAGTGCCGGTTCTAGATTTTATTCGAGGGTGCAAGGCCTCTAAATCCTTCCAGCGCACTACACTTGCCGTGCGTTAGATGGAGTTTGGGTTGCCGAAATGCACCCTGATTTTATATAGTTTATTAACAATAAAAATAAAAAAGTTCGGGCGTTTTACCACCGGACATTACACCCGCACAGTAAAACCTTTTGTTCAGGGAATGCAATGTACGTAAACGGAAGGCTTATCGTATTATTCCCCGATTATTCGTCAATTTTTCCATTTTTTTTTCGTCGACATCCAGAAGCGAAATGGTTGTGGTATTTAACATGGACCCTGTGCAATTGAACCCAATCAGGGCGCTTGGAATGTAGGTACTTTTTCCGACTCTAGTAATGGTTTACCTGAGGGTAATCTTGCTCTTTTTCCATAGACTAATTCATTTGGGGTAAATTTAATGGATTCATGAACACTCCTATTATATGACAAAATTGCCAATTTGAGCCATTCATCTCAATCTTCCTTTTTGTTATTTACGTATTGTTTGAGATATTCCCCCAGGGGGTGATGTGATTTCTCTAATGAACCATTGCTTTGTGGATGAAAAGCAGTGGTCCGACATTCATCAATTTGAAACGACCAGCCATCGCTTTTAAGAGCTGACTCTCGAAATTTCTCCCTCTGTCACTGAGTACTTTGACTGGAGTACCGTACAAACTTACGAAGTTATCAATGAAAGCTTTAATTATTTCTGGAATAGTATGGTTGGGAATAGCTACTAGCACTAAAGATTTGGTCAATAGGCATTGCATAGTGAGGATGCACTGATTGCCCGATTTGGTAGTGGTTAAAGGATCAACCACATCTATAGCAATTTTTTCGAAAGCAGACCTTGGTGTATCAGTAATCACCATTGGTTGCTTCGTTCTCTTTATAAGATCTAATTTATTTTTCTGGCAGTCCAAGCAATGTTGTATCCGTGACTGGATATCTTCTTTCAAATTTTCCCAATAAAATCTTTCTCGAATTCTATTGTAAGTTTTATTTACCTCTTTATCGATGGGCTTCATTAAAAATTTTATCCCTCTCTTTTATATGGACAAATTCGGTTTCATTCGTGCAAATTATGATTTTAATTTTACTATTTATGAACTCTTCTTTTATCATTTCCAAAATTTCCGCCCGATCTATATTACAAATTTTATTTGATTTTGAAATGACTACAGATTCTATTTCTTTTTCCAAGATAATTTCATGAGCGTGATTTAATGCTCCTTTTAAGAATTTAATTATTGTAAGTAATGACTCCCCCTCCGTTTTTCTTATTATTAGAGGGAAATGAAGTTTTTTGCCCACCATTTTATAACTTGCTCTTTCTGCTTCCACAGGGTGTTTTAGGATACTACTATGCTTTTTACATAACTCCTTGGGGCCTGAATTACACGGCTCACCATTTTCTGATACAAAGTACATTTTATGATTCTTTTGAACTTGGAAAGGTTCTCTAGAAATCTTAATATTATTTGGAACGTGTTTAATTGTAGTTTCGATCTTGTCCTCGCTCGATTCTGAGTTTTGTGATTCCGAGTTGTCTTTATTTATTTGATTTGGCGAGTCTACTGCTATTTCGACATCAGCTGAATGTTTACTTACTGTAATCTCGACCGTTTTGTCCATTTGTTCCCCCTTTTTCTGTATTTCAGAAGAAAGTGGAACCTTCTTTGGCCTACCCCTTTTTTTTCAATAAAATTGGAATATCGTTTGTTTCCAAATGATCCATTTTCTTGGATCTCTCTCGTTTTTTTAATAAAATTGGAGGTTTAATTGCTACCAAAGTTTTTGAATTCTTTGGTCTACCCCTCTTTTTCTGAATGGGTTCTGGTGTTTTCACGACTTCAAGGGGCCTTGTTTCAACAACCCTGAAGCCTTCTATTTTGGTTTCTTGTGACAACAAAAATATCTTTTTCGCGTTCGCCTTTATCTTCCTCTACTGGGTTCCTGGACAGTGCGTTTGCGTTTAAATTTAGTTCACCTGGTTTATATACTACGTTAAATTTATATTGAGCTAAGTTTAGCCTCCATTTACATATTCTATTATTATTAGTAACTGGGTTACGGAACCATTTGAGGGCTTCGTGATCAGTTACCACTGTAAATTCTGAATTATACACGTAAGTTCGAAAATTCACCACCGAGTCCAGAATAGCTCTGGCTTTTTTTTCGTACGTGCTATAATTCAGTTCAGCTCTTTTAAGAGCTCTTGAGAAATAAGCGATTGGTTTATCATTTCCGATTTCGCCTTGCGACAAAACGCCACCTATTGCATATCCGGAAGCGTCCGTAGTGGTGATATCTGGTTTGGTCAAATCTGGATATTGTAGAATTGAAGCATTACAAAGGAGGCTTTTTAGAGTAACAAATGCTCTTCCTCTTCTTTCCACACAAATTCTATGCCATCCTGCAACAATTTTGTAAAGGGTTTTGCAATTTTTGAATAATTTTCAATAAATCTACGGTAATATTCACTAAGCCCTAAGAATTGACGAACATTCTTTTAGTTTTTGAGCTTAGGGAAATTTTTAACTGCTTCAATTTTCTTTGGATCGGGTTTGACTCCGTTTTCACCAATTACGTGACCTAAATAATGTACTCCCGTTTTTAGGAATTCGCACCTGCCCGGTCGCAAGCGTAGGTTGGCTTTACGAAGCCTTTCTATCATTTCAGTGATTGTTAAGTCATGTTCTTCCAGGGTTTTTGCAGAAATGACTATGTCGTCTAGATAGACGAACATAGAGATTCCTTGCATACCGACAAAGACTAAATTCATTAATCGCTGGAAAGTTGCAGGGGAATGAGCTAGGCTCAATGGCATGCGTGTGAACTCCCAGTAGCTACGTGGAGTTGAAAAAGCAGTCTTGTGTGCATCTTCAGGATCCATTTTGATTTGATGCTATCCCGACGCTAAGTCAAATACAGATAAATATTTTGATCCCCCAACGGGTCTAATACATCCGTAATATTAAGTAACGGAAACGCATCCGCAATCGTTTTTTCATTGAATGGTCGATAATCAATTACCATTCTATGTCTAATATTGCCTCTGGAATCGGGTTTTTTAGGGACAATCCAAACAGGACAATTGTAAGGGCTTTCTGAAAGCTTTATTATGCCCTTCGAAACTCCCTCCTGTACTTGTCTCTCAACTTCTTCCCGTAAATTATGAGGAGGTCTATAAATTTTATTATTTATTGGAAGTTCATCTGTCATGGAATACGATGACGAACTAATTGCATTGAACTCAATGGTTCATCGGGCAACTTTGAACTTTGTTGGTTTTCATTTTTCTCCGAATTTATGAGATCTTGTGTGCAATTATTTGCGAGGTGACCGCTTTGTCTACATTTGTAGCATACTTCCCTCGTGATAAGAGGTTTTTCTTGTATTGTAACTGGAGGTTTAGCCAATTTGCACTGGGGTGCTATATGGACTCTTTCTTGACATAGATGACAAAAATTTACTTCGAAAGTTTTTTTCTTAGGTTCTTCTCTACCTAATGTTGCCCTTCAACTCTTCTTCTCTATCTGCTGCTTGTTGTATAATATTATCATAGCTTCCAGTCCAGTATATGTAGTCTCCAAGTTCAGGTTTGATTCCTGACCTTAGTACATCTTTTGCTAACTCTTTCATTTCATTTTTTATTTGATTTGGTCTTTCATTTTCTGTGAGTATATGCATTTCTTCAATAAAATTCGTGCATTCCCTAATTTTCTTAACAAAGTTCTTCAAGGGTTCGATATTTTTTTGGATGAGTTTGAAAGCTTCTCCAATCAGCACTTTTTCATTTTCAGTTTTGCTTATTAATTCTCTTAGTGCTTTCATCAATTCATCGATGTTTTCAAATTTCTATTTTGTCATGTCATCACGTACTTCCCTGCTTACTTTGGTCCGTACTATCATTTCCACCAGGTTCTTTTCTAGGTCTCTACCTACCAAGTCTCGGCTTTCCTCAAGTTCTATTCTGAATCTTATGAGTTCTTGGGACTTGCCCGTATAATTGGAAATATTTTTACATAACTTATTCATAAGAGTCATAAGATGTGCTGTTTCTTGGATCTCTGCTAATCTTTTTGCTGATGTGTCCGTCATTGTGTTATTTGTTAAGATTCTTTGTTTGGATATAAAATTGTGATTATCTCTATCTTTTTGATAGCTATACTTACTCCCTTTTTTTAGATTATTGGATACAATTTGATTTGTATGCGATGCTCTTTCTTTTTTTTTATTCTCTTTGTTTTCAAGATCATTAGCGCCATTAGATAGGGCTCATACCAATTGACTAAGTAATTCAACGTGTAACATAGATAATCAGGCTGCCATAACATTTTCAAGAAACATCTCCATTCATACACCTGTAAACATCCTCAAACTTTGCCATATTAATGCTCAATCTTTGTCCAAGCATATTGACGAGGTCAGACATTATTTCTCAAAAAACATTTACGATACTATCAACGTATCTGAGACTTGGTTGTCAAGTGATGTGCTTGATTCTCAAGTAGCATTACATAATTACAAGTTTATCAGAGTTGACCGATCACGACATGGTAGAGGTGTAGGCATTTACATAAAAAATCATCTTAATTTTAAAATATTAGAAACATCATCTCATCAACATCTCTTAAACGCTGTTGAATTTTTAGTAATCAGTGTTAAACTATCAGAGTCACAAAGCATTTGTTTGGTAACAGCTTACAGACCATATAAGTCTGGTTGTTTAGATGAATTAGAAACATTTCTTATTAACCAGTCGTTAATGAGAAAAGACATCATATTATTTGGAGATCTTAACGCAGATATATCGTGTACAACTGATAACTCTAATGTCGTCAGTTAACCTACACTTTATTGACTATCAATTTACGCATCATACATCTCACTCTGATACTTTCATTGATGTATGTGCTGTGTCTCAGTTAGATAATATCATTAAACATTGTCAATCTGATGAACCATTTCTATCTGGCCATGATTTAATATACATTCAGTACAAGATTGGTGAGTCCACTATCAGAAATAGTAAAGAAAAGCATCTACTAGTAAGAGACTGGGCTAGCACCAATCTAGATGTTCTCATGAATAGCTTGCTTATGTACGACTGGTCTTTGGTTTCATTTGGTGCCACCAGTGAAACAGTAGTTGGCCTTTTTTTATCTAGAGTGAAAAATATTATTAATTACTAGTAGGCCAGACCCGGCGTTGCCGGGGTAATGCTTATGTCGATTTGTTTTATTCTTTTTTTTTTTTATTATCGTTATTTTTTTTCTTAGCAACAGATACACAAATAATTAAACGAAAAAAACATTTCATATGTATACATGTATAAAGTATACAAATATATACACAAATATAATATATAAAATACATACAAATATTATATTAATTAAAATATTACATATACAAATAAACAAATATTATATTGTATAATAAAATATATATACAGGTAAGTTTCAAATATTAATACCGTTGGGGCTGGTTACGGTCATGATTAGTAATATACTAATCCTATCTCAATAAGGTTATTGAAAATGGAAAAGTTAAAAATTCATAGACAAATACAATTGCACACTTTTTTCGAATTTTTAATGTATTTTTACCACTTAGTATTATATAAAAATATATTCGAAGACTCGTTATCACTTGGCACTTATGGCAATCCAAGTCAAATCACCGAATCATCGGCCTGACCCCTACCGATTCACTTGGAAATTTTTTTCTAGGTGTATTTTGGACCAAAAAACGACCTTATTTTTTTTCAATTTTTTTCCACCATTTTTACACCATAAAATAATTTTTTTTTTCTTACTATCGAGTATTTCTCAAATTAGACCAGGTTTAAAATTCTGAAATTTTTCCCATATCATCTCGAGGTAAAAACAAGTCACCCATGAAAATTTGAGAATGGGCCGAGAATAATTACTAATTTTTTTATAACTGATTAAAAAAAATTTTATTTACGAATTTTAAAAATAGAAAAATTTAATAATGGTTTCTTGTAGAGAAATCAAAAATAAAAATAAATGATATCTTGATGGATTTTGTTTTTCCCTATATTCAAGGATGGAAAGATAGGAAAACTGCGATGCTTAAAATTCAATTTTTGAAGCTTTTACCCTCGAAATATGGAAAGAACCAAAATTTGCCCAGATATCATTTATTTTTATTTTTGATTTCTTTACAAGAAACCATCGATAGATTATTCTAAAATTAGATTATTTTAAAATTCGTAAAAAAAATTTTTTTCAATCAGTTATAAAAAAAATAGTAATTATTCTCGGCCCATTCCCAAATTTTTATGGGTGACTTTTTTTTACCTCGAGATGATATAGAAAAAATTTCAGAATTTTAAACCTGGTCTAATTTGAGAAATACTCGATAATAGGAAAAAAAAAATTATTTTATGGTGTAAAAATGGTGGAAAAAAATTGAAAAAAAATAAGGTCGTTTTTCGGTCCAAAATACACCTAGAAAAAAATTTTCAAGTGAATCGGTAGGGATCAGGCCGATGACTCGGTGATTTGCCCTGGAATGCCCCATATATATATTTTTTTTTTTCAATTAAAAAAGTTATAAATTTATTTATCCGGAAAAATATTTTTTTTTACTTTTTTGAGATTCGCGAATCGCGGCGGTTCCAGGGGGAAAAGGGGTGGTCAAATCGCGAAAATTCCCTAAGACGAAATTAAAGCACATAGAATCTGAAAAATTTACACGTATTTATTATTTTTTCTTTTCAATTATTTAAAAAGTTATAAATTTATTTACCCGGAGAAATTTTCTATGTATTAGTTTATGTTTATTTTTGATTTATTAGTTGTCGGTATTATAGTTTGAAACATTTAATTCATTCAATTTGAATAATCCGTAACTTTTTTTTTTTTTTTTTCAAGTGTATGGAAATATGGACCTATCTATAATCATGGATTTATTCATTCGTGCCATATTCCTGTTGATGATGTTGGCATTTTTATTTTATATATATCAGTTTGCTTGTTATAACGAAAAAAATCATGAAGAACGCCATCGTAGGTTGTTTATTTTTTTTTTTTTTTTGCACTATTTTTATTTATTTTTTTGTCCTAGCATTGTGGTATATACAATCCTGCAACCGAATAATCCATCAAAAAACCTCTTGGAGAAGATTTTTTAGGGCGAAATCAAGTTTTCGGTGTTCCATTAATAAGTTGTGTCCAAAATGTTCTAGTACTCGCGCTGCTAGATGCAAAGCATATCATCTCACAACGGTAGATTACTGCGGAAATTTAGTTTTCACAGATACTGGTAATATCTATTATCAGTATGTGAGATCGTATTTGGCCACTTTGAGTTATTTTCCTCAATGGGAATGACTATGTGATTCGTCTTCAAATTTTAAAGCTCCACAATACTTACATTCTAAATTCATTTGACTTATAGAAATACGACAATCTTCATCATCGTATATATCACTATGACTATAATTGAAAGCTTTCATTTCAAATTTTTTTTTCATTTTAGAAAGTCTTCGTTGTGTACGTTCACTTTTTTGTTCATGAATTTGATCCAACGTTAATGTTTGTACATCTTCTCGTGGTTCATCATCATCTACTTGAATTTCATCATGTGGATCTTTGAATCTTTTTGATCTTTTTCCTAATAATGTTTTTCTTCCAATATTTTGTTTTCTTTTCGGCATATTAATCACTTATTTGTAACATGACATGTCAGTTATAAGAGATAATTTTATGCAATTCAAATGATTGTCTTTTTTTGTAAAACATACAGCTTACTTCAGATAAGAATAAAATTATTAAATCAATGAAAATTTTCTAAAAAAAATATTTTCCAATAGATGTAATTATTCTAATATCCAATTCACCTTTTTTTGAACTTGGAACATCAGGAAATATTTTTAAGTTTTTATTATTATAAATTCTGAACATCAAGGAAAAATCATTTATTATGTTCTTATTTCCAAATAAACCTAAATGTACGTAACTCGAAATATAGTTGTAACTCTCACATTATAAAAAGAACGATTGTCATCGGTAATTATAAGAGAGATCATATTTTCCAATAAACCAAAGTAATCAGGTTTTTTTAAACAACCTTAGTACATCAGGAAATATTTTCAATTTTTTATGATCGTGAATTCTGAACATCAACGAAAAAAAAATTATTATGTTCATATTGCCAAATAGACCTGAATGTACGTTATTAAAAAAAAAGAATAACTCTTATTGAGCCAAATAGAATAAATATAATAAGTAGATTATGAATCAAATACCATCAATACCTGTTACGTTTTTTTTGAATTTACTCATTTTGAAAAAAAAATCATTATGTTTATATTTCCAAATAGACCTGAATGTAAGTAATTCGACACATACTTTGACTTTTAATTCTTTGTTTTTTTTTCTAATGTTGTTGATTTTCTGTTGCCAAGCAATTTGTGATTCAAGAAAGGTTAAGATACATAATTGGTATACACAATTGAAAATAAATAAATAAATAAAATAAATAAATCGTAAATTATGTTCAAAGAATTTATTCTTGAAAATTATTACAATAATTATTTACCACAAAGGTCTTTTGGGACACAGCCAATACTTATCATGAATCGCCAAATTTTTAAAGTTTGTTTTTTGTAATCCTTCTATTATTATATTTAATGTTTATTAATTATTTCTTTGCTTTAAATTAGACGTGTTGTGAAATTACTTTTGATAATAGATATATTTTAATTAAATTTGATGATATAACTTCAAGAGTCATTGATAAACATTCCAAAAAAAAACTCAAATATAAATTGCTTCTCGACGTCCTGAAGAAAAAATTTTTTTCAAGTGCTAATAATCAAAGTATCCAATTTGATCAAATAGAGATTTCAGACTACGATCATAAATTCCCATTCAATAAAGCTGGTATGTTTTTATCATTTTATAAAAAAAAATTATTTCTAGATTCAACATTATTTTATTTTTTCAGAGGTAATCAAATTACTGGAGATAATTAATGAAAGTTTACCTAATGATTTTCTATGTTTCATATGTGAAAAAGGGAAATTACCCATGTCATTATCCGAACATGTAATTGTATGTTCTTTCTGTCGATCTATGATCCCTAATATTGACATTAACCAACTTCGAAATAGAATTTTGAATTTACAAAGAGATCATTCGAATAATTATAATTCAAAACCTTTTTTCACTCATTCTGCATATCACGGCATTATTAGATCTTTGGATTATATTTGCCAAACTTCCCAGGGAAAAATCGTCAGATCAAATCAGATCAAATCAGATCTGACCAGATCAAATTTGATCTGGCATATTCCAGATCAAGTCAGATAAGGATTATTGGACAATTTCAGATTTGACTTGATCTGACTTGATCTGACTTGATCTGGCTTGATCTGACTTGATCTGGTTTGATCTAACTTGATCTGGATAAAAATTTATTAATTTAATAAAAATAATTCCAAATTAGTAAATGCTCGAATGAAAAATTTGGCTTTTCTCCTTATACTTCCATGAAATACAATTGAGAATTCTATATTTTTATGATAAATAATTGACATCACTCGGACTTGAACTCAACGCTTCTGGTGCGAAATTCCAGAGCCTTACCTATACTTAACCACGGCAGTGATTATAAAACGTAAGAAAAGTTTGTCTTCTTAAACATTCATTCGCCCGTGATCTAGTTTGATCTAAGTGCAGATCAAGTTTGATCTACTCAGATCTAAACAGATCAAGTTTGATCTGATCAGATAAGATTTGATCTGGGCGCAGATCACGTTTGATCTAGTTAGATCTGGTCAGATACGATCTGATCTGGTCAGATAAGATTTGATCTGAGTCCAGATCAAGTTTGATCTAGTCAGATAAGATTTGATCAGGGCGCAGATCAAGTTCGATCTAGTCAGATCTGGTTAGATCAAGTTTGATCTAGTTAGATCTGGTCAGATAAGATTTGATCTGGGTCCAGATCAAGTTTGATCTAGCCAGATCTGATTTGATCAAAATTGATCTGGTCAGATAAGATTTGATCAGGGCGCAGATCAAGTTTGATCTGGTCAGATACGATTTGATCTGGGTCCAGATCAAGTTTGATCTAGTTTGATCTAGTCAGATCTGGTCAGATAAGATTTGATCTGGGTCCAGATCAAGTTTGATCTAGTCAGATCTGGTCAGATAAGATTTGATCTGAAACCAGATCAAGTTTGATCTATACCCAGATCTGATCAGATCAAATTTGATTTGACTAGATCAAATCTTATCTGAGCCAGATCAAAATCGATCAAATTAGATCTAGCTCAGATCAAATTGGATCTAATTTGATCTGATTTGATCTGACGATTTTTCCTTGGGTTGTCTTACATCTGTATCAATTATCAATGCATAATAAATAAAATTTTATACTTGTTGATTTATTACACAAATCAATTTAATTTCAGTTTTAATTATACTTTATACGTCCGATCTGATAAAAAAAAACCCCAGGAGTTGATTCTACATCCTGGTGAACCAAAAACCAACATTATAACATAATACAATATTTCTAAATTTAGTTCTCGATAAATTATACTGTTTAATCAAAAAAAACCCAGGAGATGATAAAAGAATTCAATCTCTACATCCTAGTGAACCGAAAACCAACATTATAAAATAATACAATATTTATACACAGTAAAAAAAAAAATGTAAAATTTAACATTTTTTGGATGTCAAAATCGGTCTACACTTTTTTAAATGTTAAATTCAACATTTTTTTAAGTGTTAAATTTTAACACTTAAAAAATGTTAAAAAATTAACATTTAAAAAAGTGTTAAAAATTAACATTCGAAAAAATGTTAAAATTTAACATTTAAAAAAGTGTAGACCGATTTTGACATCCAAAAAAATGTTAAAAATTTTACATTTAAAAAAATGTAAATTGTCTTGAAGAAAAAAAGCATATGAATATGATTATGTTTCAAATTATTTATTTCAATCTTTTCTTAATTATAAAATTACAAACAATCACACAAAATATTAATAATAATATTTATATTCACAAAATAAATTTATTTGTAGTAAAATGGATATATAATATAAAAAAAAAATTGACACAAACGAGCAAAATCATAGGTTAGGTATGACACATTGGTAATAAAAAGTAAATAATTATTTATTTCGAATGGATATGATCTCGATAAAACAAAAAAAAGATGAACTGAAGAATAACTTATGTTTTGTTACTTCTTTAATTATATTATTTATTTTTATAATATGTATTAAACTTATTTCTGTAACACTAAGTTTTATTCGGCGTCGTTCACTGGTAGAAGCGAGGGAAAATAATTAACGCAACTCGCAAGACCTAGCGGTCATCTCTCAACTAATTTTTAACATTCGAAAAATGTCAAATCCAAAATTTAACATTTTTTTAAGTGTTAATTGTATGTGTAAAATAAACTGACATTTTTTTAAATGTCAAATTTACATTTTTTCTAATTTTTACATTTTTTTAGATGTTAAAGATGAAAAAATGTTAAATTTCCATTTAACACTTAAAAAAATGTTAAAGATTTGACATTTTTATTTTAACATTTACATTTTTTTTACATTTTACATTTTTTTTTTTACTGTGTAGAGATGCCGCGACAAGACGATACGATAATGCCATTTTTTATCGTATCGTTGTCACGACACGATACGATATTTGACTGACGATAGCCGATAAAATTATCGTGTTATCGCGATAATGTCGGAAAAAATATACATTTAAATCAAAGCAATATTTTCATATTGTTAAACTCCACAAAATATTAAATTAAAGAAAAAATAGATTACTGCAACATATAATATTAGATATATTAATCTAACAATATAAAAGTAATATAAATTATAATAATATGATAATTAATAATAATTTTATATAAATTATATAAACCGTTCTTGCATGGGTTATAATATTTTTTTTTTTCAATTTGTTTTTCAAGTTTTTCTTCAATATTATTTGCCGATGAACTTTTAAACCATGAATTTAAACATAACAAATTTTGAGTATAATAATTTTTACTTTACTTTTTTAAAAAAATTTCATATAAATTGCTTCTCAACATTTTGAAGAAAAATTTTTTTTCAATTGCTAATAATCACAGTATCCAAGACGATCAAATAGAGATTTCAGAATATGAACAGGAATTCTCGTTTGATAAAGCAGGTATGATTTTATCATTTTAAAAAAAAAAAATTATTTCGAGATTCAACCATATTTCATTTCTTGCAGAGGTAATCAGATAAGAAAGTTGGCCATGTCTTCAACCAAAAAAGTTATTATATGTTCTTTTTGTCATTTGAAGATTCTTAACATTGATATAAACCGACTTCGAAATGCAATTCTGAGTTTAGAAAGAGAACATTCAAGTAATTGTAATTTTGAACCTGGGTTCGGTTATTTATTAGATAACGACATTCTCAAATCTTTGGATTATTGTTGTGAGCCCTGTCTTACTTGTATAACTCTTATCCATCCAAATAGAATAAATATCATAAATAGAGAATAAATCGATCATAATAAATAGTATGATATATAAATACCTGTTACATTTTTTCTATTATCTACTTTTTGAAAAAAATTCAATCTCTACATCCTAGTGAACCGAAAACTAACGTTATAAAATAATACAATATTTCTAATTCTAGTTCTCGATAAAATATACAGTTTGATCAAAAAAAAACCCATGAGATGATGAAAAAATTCAATTTTTACATCGTAGGGAACCGAAAACGAACATTATATCATAATACAATATTTCTAATTTTAATTCTCGATAAAATATACTATTTAATCAAAAAAAACCCAGGAGATGATGAAAAAATTCAATCTCTACATCCTGGTGAACCGAAAACCAACATTATAAAACAATTCAATAATTCTAATTTTAATTCTCGATTAAATATACAGTTTGATCAAAAAAAAACCCAAGAGATTATGAACAAATTCAATTTTTACTACCTGGTGAACCGAGAACTGCCATTACAAACTAATGTAATATTTTTAATATCCTCTTTTTCAAAAATTATATTACGGAGGCTAGAAGCCGAAAGGCTCAGCCGCAGTATTGGATTTATCCCCCCAAAAAAAAAAACGTTCATAACTTCTAAACTAATTGTCGTAAAGACTTCGGATTTGGCTCAAAAGAAGCGGCTCTGGGAATTCTATCGCCCCTAATAAAAAAAAACATTATCTATTCGGCCATTTTTTTTTTTCCCAAAAAACGAAAAAAAAAAAAATTGTGTTTTTTTACAAAAAAATACTATTCGTACGATAAAAATTCATTTGAAAAAGTTATAGAATTTTGAAAAACGATTATTTTAAGCCTAATATGAAACCTTTGCGACTACTCTATTTTGAGTTATAGCTTGTGCCGTTTTCATTTTTTAGGCAAACGATAACTCATGATGAAATGGTGTTAGAGACTTCATATTAGGCTTAAAACATGCGTATTCGAAAATTCTATCGCCTCTCCGAAAAAATTTTGATCTATGAATCATATTTTTCACAAAAATTAAAAAAAAACCGTTTTTTTTTTTTTTTTAAATTTAGTTTAAAAAAAAAAAAAAATGAACAATAATATCTTTCTCATGAAGGGCGATGGAGTTTCAGAAGACGCGTTGTGTGAGCCTAATACGAAGTCTCTACTACAATTTTATCAAAAGTTATTGCATTCCTAGTTTTCGAGTAATTTCTGAAAAACGCTCTAACTTTCGACAAAATCGTCCTAGATACTTTGTATAAGACTTAAAAAGCATGAATGGTAAAATCCTACAACTTTTAGTCGAAACCTTTTTCAAAAAAAATTATAGTTTTCATAAAATAGTAAAAAATAGAATTTTTGAAATATTTTTGTCTCTTTTGTTTCAAAAATAGAAAAAAATTGACTATTGGAATCAGGATGAACTCCCCAAGGGGCGATAGAGTTTTAAAAACCACGTTTTTTGAGCTTAATATGAAGTCATTCCGTTGATTCTAACAGAAGTTATAGCTTGCCTTAACTTGAACGAAAAAAAAAAAAAAAAAATCGATTTTCAAAAAAATAAAAAAAAATGTACTATTATTGTATTGTTACTTTTAAAAACTATTTAAGAGATAAAATTTAACACGGCCCTAGCCGGAGTATTGAAAATTTTAAATTTTCAACGGTAACGCGGGCCACACGCCCCAAC